>NW_008461396.1:0-752 GCF_000622305.1 Nannospalax galili
CCCAGCTAAAGCTGTGCTTTTTAATGTGACATTTTACCTCTTAAAAATCTGCCCTATTAGGGAAAGTAAGCATATTTAATGTCACATATTCTAACAAATACTGTAGAATTGGCCAAATAAACATTATCTAAATAAAAAGAAACATAGAGCCTAATTTCTTTAAGACAGTCAAGAACATGTAAAAGTGTCTAAGAATAAGTGTCTAATAAATTCACTATGAGGCAGAACTTAAACCAGTATTAAATTAAGAGGAGTCCTTCGACTTTTCACACTTAGACAGTGGGTGGACATTTGTGTCATCTGTGCTGAAAGCCAGCCTGTATTCTCTAAATTACCACTAAAGGTGCATCCCAACATCAAACAATTCTTACACATGGTTATCTCCCACAAGTACCTACTTTCTAGCCCTCAGCCTGGGACCTGCCTATTCCCTAGTTAGCACCCCCTCCATTTCTGGCTGCACCTAGGGAGGTAGTGTGCACATCAACTGATAAGATGTTATTTATTTATTTTGTGCATCTGGTTCATCACAACACATTGGACAGTCTTCAGAGGAAGCATCATTTATAGTACATGGCATTCTTTAGTTGCCTCATTTTCTTTTAAATATTTAGTTATTTTTACTCTATGTGTATGAGTGTATTTCCTGAATGTGTTTAAATGCACCCATGTCAGCACGAAGACGTCAGCAGAAGGTGTCAGATCCCCTGGAACTGGAGTTAATGGATGGTTGTTAGCTGCCATGTGGGTGC
>NW_008461397.1:0-752 GCF_000622305.1 Nannospalax galili
TCATAGAGATCCACCTGCTTCTGCCTCCTGAGTACTGGGATTAAAGGCATGCACTACCATGCCTGGTGGTTGACCAAATCTCAATAGAAACCTGGATTATGGTGATCTGCCTGTAGGCTGAGCTTCTCTCATTTCCTGCCTGGGTTTCCCTTTTGGAGCTCTCACACCATAAGCTCTGTACAGCTTTCTCCATGGAGATCAGCTTTCACCTGGTACAGAGATGATGGATGTGTCCTTAGGATGCTTAGCCCTCCTTCAACAGACCCTGGCTGAAGACACACTGGAGCATGAAGACTCAGGCTGCTTCAAGGGCTCGTCCAGCACCAACATGAACATGGCACCTCCTCGGGCCTGAGATCTCTGCCTGCTCCTCTCTGTGATGTGACTGGCACGGATATGCAAGGATGTGGCAAGCTGGCAAGAGGCCTTGGCCATAGGGAGTCTGAGGGACAGAGATTCCCAAAGAAACAGACTGTCTTTAGGTGAAACCAGAGACTCCCCATGAGGCACGGTGATGAACACCACAGATTGTGTTGGGCTGACCACAGAAGTGGAAATGGAACCAGAGATGGCTGTGTCTTGTCAAGAGTCCCCAGATCTGTTACAGGAGGCTCTTCTTTTGGAGGGGTGACTGTGACTCCAGGACTAAGAAGCTGCTACCCTCTGGTTTCTTAGGGGCTCTGCAGAGTAAATGTAGGCAGAATCCCACAGAGGGATTCACCTGGCTCTCCCCCATGGATCTGTGTGTCTCC
>NW_008461398.1:0-752 GCF_000622305.1 Nannospalax galili
AAATGTTGATTTTATGGAGTAGCAGTCCATATGGAGTATGGATTTTATGGAGTAGCAAAAGCTAAGAACAGGAAGAGGGGAGGGAAGAGGTTGATCAATGGATACTAAAGAGACAGGAGTAAAACATTCTTACATGCTACTGCACAGTAGGGTACCTACAGATTATGATAATGTACCTTATATTCACTAAATGTTTCAAAAAGCTAAGGTGGGCATGGTAGTACACACATGTAACTTCAGCACTTTCGGAGTCTTAGGCAAGAAAATCTTGAGTTCAAGGCCAATCTGGCCTACACAGTGAGTTCAATGGTAGCCTGAACTGCATAGTGAGACCCTATTGCAAAAATACCCAAAGGTAGGAGATGTAGCTTGGTAGAATGTTTGCTCAGCATGCAGAAAGCCCTAGGCTCAATCCTTAGCAAGGGGATGGGGCTGGCAGGATGGGGGTTATAAGGATTTTGAATGTTTTCACCATATAGAAATGATAAATAGGTGAAAAAATAGGTATGTTTAACCTGATTTAAACATTATGCAAAATATCTATGTATTGAAACAACGCATGGTATCCTGTAAGTATGTACAATTTTAATGTTTTTATGTATTGGTTTTAAAAAGTAATCAAAAAAATTCTTTGGGAGTACTTAACTAGTATAAAGGGGTACTGAGACCAAAATTCCGAGAATCACTAGTAATTTCTTAATATTTATTCAGGATAATAAATAAGCTTTGGGAATAAAAGAAACTGTCCTCAA
>NW_008461399.1:0-752 GCF_000622305.1 Nannospalax galili
TCTGCCTTTTCAGTGACCCTTGGAAATTGGGTTGTGGACGAAGGCCTGCGTAGGGATTCCATTTTGAGACTAGGATATCGCTCTCAGCCTGGAGTGTAAATGCTACTTCCTGCTATCTCCTACATCACAACTTCCCCCAACCTGCTATTAAAAATGGATGTAGCTGAAAGACAACTGGATTAGACATCTCCAATTAGCACCCCAATTGGTATTCTAGAAATTCTGGTATGTGAGACCTCTGTCTGGTCTGATCTCTGAAGTATCTCCAAGTGATGTAATGAATCTTAGTGTTTGAATAGACACATTTTTTTGGGGGGGGGTCTTAAAAGTTTAACAGTTCAAGCTTTGGGAAAGATGATCAAATAGTAGATATTTTCATTCCCTTACCAAACACATTATTTTCTCACTCAATTTTTAGTACCCAATGAGATGGTCCATACTATACTAGCATCCACATTTGACAGATGACAAAACTGAAGTCCAGGGAGTTTAGGTTGCCCAACAGTATATCACCAGGAAGAAGCACAGCTGGATTAGAACAGAGTTCTACTATAGCTCTTCTATAAGAGTTTCTCTAGCTACTGGGGACATGTATGGACAGGAGATTTCCTGACATTGGGACACTCACAGCCAGCTGGGGGATATCAGCAAATTAATTTAAAAAAATGTGAATATAGAGTGGTGGCGATATTTGTAAAAGTGGTTAAGAGCACTGACTGCTCTTGTGGAGGACCCGGGTTTGATTCCCAGCA
>NW_008461400.1:0-752 GCF_000622305.1 Nannospalax galili
ACTCCTCCTGAGGGAGGCCAAAGACAGCAGGGGCGCAGGCTGGTGCTTTGATCCCGATCCGCCTTCTCTTTGCTTCCTGGCTAGTGAGGGGAGTGGTTTTGTTTCATGAGCTCTAGCTCTTTTCTACTACTTTAGAGACCCAGTACAGTGGGGCCACGCTATCAGGAACCGGAAGCCTTTAAGCCATGAGCCAAAATAAATCTTCTCTCTTATAAATCCATTGCCTCAGGTAGTTCATTATAGTAACAGAAATCTTACTGACCATGATGAGAGAGTAGCTGAAAGTAGGCATAAACTTATCTCCAGTCGTCTTCACAGCCAACACAAATGAGCAATACATTTGGCTATACAGTTCTCATATAATTTTAAAAGCTATTCAAATCATCTGAATGGATTCCATTTCTCCTGGCACTAAATCCTAGGAAGAATGTATGATGTGGCTCATCCTTATTAAAGATCACTGCAACATAAGAACCAATAACTTCAGAAAAGACTTTGCAAAGGATTCAGCAATATTCATTTTATACCAACTCTTAGATGTAGTGGTGATAACTTTAAATTATGACCCATTGAAGACAGTTCTAAAATAATGTATAACAAAATAGTATAATAAAAGGGTTCCCATAACAACTCTCCCCTCCCACCTCCCAGTGGTCTCCAGTTTTTCCTTGTATTTTCCCCTCTCCAGAGCCATCTGCCTGGGACAGAGGAAAGGGGTGTCTCACTGTGAGGTGGAGGCTGAAGTTGCCCTC
>NW_008461401.1:0-752 GCF_000622305.1 Nannospalax galili
TTGGTCAGAGTGGTTCAAGAGACTCCCAAAATAACACAGGCTATTGCCAGAACTCTTGGTTGTCTCCCAGAACTGGAAGATAAGACCCTACTGCTGAAGACTGGACATATTTCAGACACAGGATTTGGAGCAGCAGAGCAGGAACTGATCTGGAAGAGGTCTACCTGAAGTTTAGCTCTCATAGTTCTGGAGGACACTGTGCAAGCTGCTAAGGGAGAAAATCCATCAATGGTCCAACCCAGCCCTAAAGCCTAATAAACCCAAAAACCAGTACAGCAAACCTCCTCTATTGACAAGTATACCGAACGCCACTCATCGAAGAAGCTTCTTTCTGCAATAGATGGAGGCTACTTGTCAGACACAACTGGTCAGACACAGAGAATATATGTTTGAGAGATCCAGGTTTAAGTGACATATCTACAGTGGAACTTCTACACCTAAGACTCATAGAGCATAGTGGAATGGGGTAAGGGCAGGGGGGTGGGGCGCCGGGCTGGGAATAGTGCATCCTTTAACTCTCACCAGTGAACCCCCCTTATACAACAGAGTGTGATGTACACAAAAAGCCACAACTGACCAACTTTTACAGAATAAGAGACTGCAGAGTGTGTGTCCCTGGGTAGGAATCCTTTATCAAACCTCAACCACCCACGGCTCAGGGACCATTGTGGAAGAGGAGGGTGGAAAGATTGTAAGAGCCAGGATTGGTCCATGAACACAGGGAAGCAGAGGCTTTCAGGCCACTGGAAGCT
>NW_008461402.1:0-752 GCF_000622305.1 Nannospalax galili
TGTACACTCTTGGTGTTAATTCTTTTGAGGAATTACATTTACTTACTTACCTACTTATTTGCTTATATACTTATTACTTATTTATGTGCATCTGTATGTATGTGGACAGGCATGTGTCACAACGTTGTGGAGGTCAGACCACACCTTGCTGGAGTCCTTTATCTCTATCACCACAACCTTGGGGAAAGAACTTGGGTGTTGAGCTTGCTGGCAAATACCTTTAACTACTGAGGCATCTGACAACAGACTTAATTTTTTGTAACTACATCTATTTATTTGGGGATGACATACATGCCATAGTGCGTGTGTGGAGGTGAGGGGACAACTTTCAGGATCTGGCTTTCTCTTTCTTCCATGTGAATCTTGAGGATTAATCTCAGACCCTTAATAGTGGTGACAGGTTTATTTACCTGTTGAACTATCTCTCCGGGCCACTGGTATTAACTCTTATAAGAACAACAATCCGTTGGAGTCAGACTCCCACATGTATGGTCTTATATAATCTTAATTATCTTCTTTGAGGTCTATTTCCAAATACATTGAAGTGTGAACTTTAATGTGTAAGGTTTGAGTCTTACCATTTAATCTTTACACCCTTAGTTCTGGTTAATATTGGGCACAGTACTTTCGTCAACTTTGTAGATAGAGTTCATTTCTCTGCCTCTTGATTTGAGGCTTGTCTACATGATACGGTCTGCTTTAACTGGTATTTTGTTTATCGATTTTCTATATTTTTATTATTTTTTTATTTA
>NW_008461403.1:0-735 GCF_000622305.1 Nannospalax galili
CACACACACACACACACACACACACACACACACACACACTACATAAAAATACAAGGCAAAATTATAGCAATTTTTAAAAAGCGTGTCTAACCTGCAGGTTGTGTTTTCACAGCCACAGGATGCTGTACCGCGTCCTTACGTAGTCTGCTACATGGTGCCTGCGGATGTTGCACAGACAACTCCTATCTCCTAGGTAGGGGGTAGAGCTATGAGAGCTATGGCCTTCCTGATGGCTGGCTGCAAGGGCACGAGCCTTTCCCTACGCACCACCCCAGACACGCTCTTCAGAGTAGGATCATCTCTCAGCACAGTGATGGGTGTCATGAGGACTTTACATGCATCCAGCTTTATGTGGGAGGGGAGTGGCTCTATCTGAGAACTCGGGCGGATGGTGCTCCCAGGACAGAAGGCTCTAGAATGTCTGAAGCCCCAGCTTAATCCTGCCCTAGCCTCTCACAGTGTCTAGCAGTCATCAGTCGCCCAGTCAGCACCTCCTTCCTCTTACCCAGCAGGCTTTGCTTCGGTCCAGCCTCTGGTTCCCAATGCCTATGGCTCATTATGCAGCCCGGTGCAAACAGAGTCACTGGGACCATTTCCTGATGTCCTGTATGGCTCCCTCCAACACATAAGTATGGAATCACCCTTGGCCGCACAAACAACTCATGTCTTAAGATTTAACATTCTGAGGTTGCTGACTGAATATATCTGTAGTCAAAATGAAGCATTTGAAAATAA
>NW_008461404.1:0-752 GCF_000622305.1 Nannospalax galili
GAAACCACAACTTGAATGTACATGAAAAGGTGATGAACAGATGAGTTCTAAGGAAGATGCCTGGGAATACAGTGAGATGGATCTGAAGCCACACTTAGTCGACAGCTTTGAAGTGGCTAGCACAAAACATTTCCACAAGGAACTGCAAATACTCAAAGCAATTTTTTTAAATAGAAAAGCTTCAGCAAAGAAATAGAAGATAGAAAAGACACAAATGGAAATTACAGAACTGAAAAATATAGTAGCCTAATTTAAAAAATGTTGATGAGTTCAATACTAGAGATGAGAGAGTAGAATTACTGAGTGTGTGATTGATAGAGAAAATTTACTCCATCTGAATTGCACAGAGGAAATAGACTGGGAAGAAAATGAACAGAGCCTGGTGACCTGAGGAACAACAAAAGAGGAACAGCCTTCACACTGCTAGATTCCAGGATAAGAGCAACTGTGGAACTAAAAAATATGGGAAGAAGTGATGGCTGGACATTTGGTGCAGAGCATAAACTTACAAATTCAAGAAGATAAGTTAACCCCAAATAGAATAAAACCAGAGACACCCATACCAAGAGCCATTGAAATCAAACTGAAAACTAAAGATAAAAAAACAGTGAACCCAGAGCATTAAGTCTGGAAGAGAAAGTGGACAAACAAGAAAACTGAAGCAAAGATTATGGAAAATTTAAGAAATAACAAGAATGGACTATGAAGGAATTGTGTGACACCATAAAAAGACCAAACTTACAAATCATAGG
>NW_008461405.1:0-752 GCF_000622305.1 Nannospalax galili
TCCAGCACTTCTCAGAAAATATTAAGTAGATAGTAGCATCAATAGGGGAAGGTATTATGTATGTCTGTATGTGATGTCACAGCCTTTCAGTGGTGGAAGCTAGGGTTTTGCTAAGTTATTACATTCCAAAAGGTTTTTATTTATTAGTTCTAAAATGGTAGGTTTGGCAAAGAGGTAGGCAAGAAATTGCTATTTAGAGTTAAAGATAGTCCAAACTAAATTTTAATGAGGCTGTGGACCTGAAAGTTTCTATTACACCAAAATTGAAATTCTGATCAGATAATCAGAATTGCAGGAGTTTCAAAGATGGATGTTTCTCTAGGAAGCTTTGTTCACAGCCCTCACAGAAACACTTAGATGTTTAGTCTCAGTTGATTTAAAAAACTTTTAAGTGGACAAGCAATTTAGGCTGAACTTTGCGTTGTCATTCTTTTTATTTGTCAAGTCCTTTCTATTTTTTAAAAATGGTTTTTCATAAAGTATATAGAACTTCAATATAAAAAGCCATCATTTTGTTAGAACTAGCAAATTCACACCTAGACATAAATATATTCTCTGAGTATGAATACAAAAATATTTAAAATACTTTCAAAATATGTGATCCAGCTATTTTATTTGAGAAACTATGTAAAACTAATATTTACTTAATTTTTGTTTACACATAGCCTCATCTACAGTTGATAACAAAGTCTAATTTTTAGAAAACTTTCCAAGTACATGAAACTTGCACAGAAAATTTAAGAATCTACAAA
>NW_008461406.1:0-752 GCF_000622305.1 Nannospalax galili
GTTCCCAGCACCCGCGTGGTGGCTAACAACGATATATAACTCCAGTTCCAGGCGATCTGACACCCTCTTCTAATGACACATGTGCACTTACATCTATGCAGGCAATACACTCATACACATAAATAATGATAATAATAAATACAATATTTTAAAAAAACAGAACAGAGTAGACCGTGAGTTCACAGCGTCACTCACACTTCTAAGTCAATTTCCACCGGATGGGACCCCTGTGCTTCTTATCCAACCACCCTTCTTCATAACCACCACTCTTCATCCAACTGAAGCATAAAAACCCACCTGCTGGCTAACATCCTTGCTTGTTCATGAAGCCTCCAATAGCACACAAAACTTAAGATCAAATAAACGTGGGTTTCTTGTAATGATCCTTTTTATTGTGAAAAGGAGCTTATCCTAGAGCCTGAGAGGATAAGAAAAAACCGTGTCCTCCAAGCTACATACATTACTTTTGCATATTTTAACAAGATTTCATGGCTACACAAGTTGTAGATTTTTAAATATGAAGCATTATAAAAATATGTGAATTGGAGCAAACATACTTGAGGAAACTATATCCTTGATGCTTTAAGGAATATTCCAGTACAAGATCAGGTCTTTTGTCTACTAAAGGTAAGGGAGATGAATACAGATGTGGATTTCTAACACGAAAAGTTGATTTTATAAGAGATGGAGGACTAAGCGTTGATATCGTACATAACCTCTTAGGGCCACATATAGTGGAAAGAAACCTGTGG
>NW_008461407.1:0-752 GCF_000622305.1 Nannospalax galili
ACCACAGACACTGAGTCATCTTGACAGAGGCAAAGAACATTTGAGAAATTATCAGATAGAGATACTATCCCACCTGGCTGGTGGGATTACAAATGTGTGTTCCCTGTGGCCTAGAGATATACTTCCTTGTGTCTGAAGTGACAAATGGACAAGGTCATTCCTAGCTGTGTCATTTGTTATGTACAACAAAGGCTGCAAACAACCCGCTATCATTGCCAGAAGAGTAGTTAAGGACATACCGGTGACACTACAAGAAAATGTCTTGGTGAAGCAGAAAGGAAGGAAGCCGTTCTGTGAGGGAAGAATTCCAAGATATATTGTTAAGTGGAAAACATTGTTCCAAAAACCAGAGTGGAGCAGGATTGGAGAGATGGTTCAGCAGGAAGAGTATTTGTTGCACAAACATGAGGACCTGAGTTCAAATCCCTAGTTCGTACCTAAAAGTTAGGCACGTCTGCACACATGCTGGTAACCCCAGTGCTGTGCGGGACAGAGACAGGAGAATCACTGGCTGCTAGCCTAGCTCCAGGTTCAGTGAGACCCTGACTCAAGGGACTAAGGTAGAGAGAGACAGGTCAGGACACCAATGTTCTTCTCTAGTCCACCTCCATATACGTACATAGACATAATACACATGTGTATATACCACACACACACACAGCCCACACTAAAATTGTTTTTTAAAAATTAAAAAGTAGGGTCTGGAGAGATGGGTCAGCAGTTAAGAACGCTGACTGTTCTTGCAGAAGACC
>NW_008461408.1:0-753 GCF_000622305.1 Nannospalax galili
AATCAGCTGGGTCCTGGGAGGATCTGGTTGACTTTGAGGGAGATTTCTGGATCCCTTTCAGGAAAGAATCTGCCAAGAGGATTTGCACAAGAAAACAGTCCTTACAAAGTGAGTGGTTAGAGCAGAAAAGAAGGAAAGTTTGGACATAGGGAACCTCAGACCATTTGCCATTCCTTTATAAGAAATTATCAAGATCAGATAAAACATTTATCAGATCAAAAGCACAAAATTCAGGCCATCAGTTATCATCTCATTTTTATTTTGACTAGATAAAGGCAATACATTTCCTTTTGCTTTAAATCAGATTGTAGTCCCAAGGCTGAGAAGTTATTTAAGAGACAATCCAAGTAGGTGTTTGCCAAGGACAGTGGAAATTTGGAAACTCATGATGCAGGGCCAGAATGCTGGGGCAAAATGCCAGGGTCAGGGATTTGGGTCAGAGCACCTTTAAGACAAAAGTCTGTCCCATAGAGAACTCAAGCTGTCCATTGGAGCTTTTCCCCAAAGTGGGGCTCTGAGGGATCTATCCTAGATCTAGGATACAGAATGTCCATACTAGGGGTGCTGCCAAGGCAAGACAGTGGGGGCCTTTACACTGCAGTTGAGTTGAGGACAGAATGGGCAGGTGTTGAGTACAATGAACTGGCAAGGTGGTGGTCCCTGCTCTGGAGGTAGAAGAGCAGAAAGTCAAATAGACAGGAAGGCAGAACGTCAGAGAGGTGGGATCAGCCATAAGAAAAATGGGGAGGTGGA
>NW_008461409.1:0-752 GCF_000622305.1 Nannospalax galili
GGCTCCCTCAACCCAGGTGTGTCAAGTTGACACTAAAGCTGTTCCGGAAAGACTAGTTATCCCGTGTCACTGAATTGTAGACTTGTGAAGGTCATGGTATTTCGGTCAAAGACAGAAAACTTCTCAATTCCTACCGTATGTGCAGTAAATTAAATATGCAACCCACGCAGAAAAGGGGCCGCTGTCTACTGCTTCATCTGCAGTATTTCAACCAATACCTGGCCATCAGTAAATAATGACAACCAGTCAGGGGAGCTGTGGATCCTGGGGACAGCTGCGGGTTTCCTCGCTACCACAGTGCAGAGGAGGGGGCGTCCTCCCCAAGGCTGCACCGGATGGACCTGGCTGCTCCGCTGCCCAGTCCGGCCTGTCCGACTTCCACAAACGTGGACCCAGCAGAGGAAGATGGAGACGTGTGTGGGGCTGAACGCCCTGCGCTCGGGGAGCCGGATTTCCCCCAGCAGAAGAGCTGAACCCAGAAGTCGGTTCCGAGGTCCGGAAGCCGCCGACACCGCCCCCGCCCGCATGAAGCCTGCGCGCCAGGCTGTGCGGGCGAGGTCAGCTGGGGCCGCGCTCCAGCAGGGCACTTGGCGAAGCCGCATAGTGACGCGCACGCGCGCCGAGGCAGTACGCAGGCGCGCGGACCGGGTGGGGGGGGTGAGCGCGCACACGCCTGAGCGCGCGCCCGGTCGGGCGGGTGGGATTGGGCAGGAGTCGCCGCTCGCACGCCCTTGGGCCGCCGGCCGCCGGCC
>NW_008461410.1:0-752 GCF_000622305.1 Nannospalax galili
ATGAAACTCCCCTAGAATATTCAGAAAGAAATGTAGACCAGGAACCTGGATTTTGTCCATTGGGGTCTGTGTTGGTCCTTTCAGACAAGGCGGCACACTGCGGGTGAAGCACACAGTTCCCGGAAGGGGTGAATTAAGTCTCCTGCTGGTAAAAATGAGAAGGAAATGATGACCGACAGCCCCAAGCACGTGGGCTGGCACAATCTCGCTCTTCCAATGAGGTGACTCCCTGCAGGTGAACAAGATGTGTCCACCGGTACAGTAGTGGCATAACTGTTAAGGTGTAACCGACTGCTCTCTGATTAGCTCAGAGACTTGCTCCACAGGCGAGAATTCATGCCCTGGTGGTGGTAGCGGTGGTGGGGTTGATATAGGTGTCTTGTTTAGGACTGAGCACTCAGTCTCTTATTCTTAGAACTAAATAGTTATGTATCCATTGAGCACTGCCTACTGCAAAAAAGGAAGCTTTTCTCACCGAGAATGAGAGCAGCCCAGTCTATTTGTATAAACCTAACTATTTAGACAGCAATTTGACAATGCAGCTCATTAGCAAAATAACAATAGCAGACCATACCCTAGAGACTACGATGATGCAATTAAAAATATTTTATTTATTATTATTATGTGTATGAGTGTGTTGCCTGCATGTATGTAAGTGCATCTGTGTTGTGCAGTGCCTTCAGGGTCAGAAGAGGATGTCAAGATTCCCTGGAACTGGAGTTACAGATGGTTGTTAGCCACCATGTGGGTGC
>NW_008461411.1:0-752 GCF_000622305.1 Nannospalax galili
CCACCCTCTCTCCTCTTCCTTTCTCCCCTTTTTTTCTTGCTCCTCCTCTTCCCTCCCTCTCTTTCTCTTATCTTTTCCCCTATCTGTATTTATGTTCTCTACTCCATGACAAGCTTCATAGAATCCTTTCAGCCTTGAATCTCACTAACTCATCTTTTCTTTATTTCTTATTTCTAATTTGAAAAAGCAGGGATCTGACGGCCAATTCAATATACCATGGATTACTGTCCATTATAATAGACTTACTTGTTTGGGATTTACAGTGAAGTTACATGATACAGAGCATGATTCCCAGGGCTGGATCTGCAGTGAAGGCCTGGCAAATATACCTTCCTAGAAAGTACTGGTAGAGAAAAGGCCGTGGGGGGAGTCCTCAAAGCCTCTGAATAAATATATTCTGGAGTTATTTAAGTTTCTAGCATCCAGTATCCAATCATTTTGATTGAGGTAAGAGCAATGTATCAAAATCAGTCCATTGTACCTTCAGCATATCGCCACTTCTCATTTCTTTATATTGTGTTGAAGAAACTACTTTCTGTTAACTGCTGAGTTACAAGCTATGCATAAAAAGATAGCCCAATTTGAAAATGAACAAAGGCAAATATTGCAAAACAATAAACAAATTAAAATGGGTGTTGGAGCTGGAGAGGTGGCTCAACGGTTAAGAACAGTGGCTGCTCTTACATAGGACCTGGGTTCAGTTCTCAGGACCCACATGGTGGCTAACAACCATCTGTAACTCCAGTTCCAGG
>NW_008461412.1:0-753 GCF_000622305.1 Nannospalax galili
CACCATGTGGGTGCTGGGAATCGAACCTGGGTCCTCTGCAATAGCAGCCAGTGCTCTTAGCCGCTGAGCCGCCTCCCAAGCCCTTTGTCTTTTCTTGCCTCATTCCACTGTCTAACTTCCATCCCTGTACTGACTGGCACTGGTTAAAGTGACTCTCTATGTCTTGCTCTTGTCTTAGGTGAAAATTTTTCCACCTTTCACCTTTAAATACCATGGTAGCAGAGAGTTGCCTCCCGTTTTAGAAGACTTCTGAGTGATATTTCATTGTGAGCTTATTCCTGAATTGACTCCTTTGGACCCTTACCAATGCTTCTTGGGTTTCAGTCTTTTGTAATTGATAACACGTCTATGACCTCTCTCATACGCCTTCTAATTTTCATATATTCATTAGTACATGGGTAAGATAAATTCCTAAAATGTGGCCCCCTTCCCCAACTCATCTAGATTTACCTCCCAGGTGACACATGCATAGGTTTGTGGCTTGAGACCCCAACCTGAATTCTGCTCTGAATCCAGACCCACATGTTCATTCACCCGCTTACCAACCTCACTTGAACATTTAACATGCTTGCAAAGCTAAACTCCGAACTTCTCCATATTCTTTAAACCCATTCCTTTTAACACATGATATTCCAAGGGCTTTGAGCTAAAATCTCCTCATCCTCATCGTCTGTCCTTCTCACACACACATTCAAACTGCCAGCAAATCCCACCACTTTTCCCTGTTCTGAGGACATCCCTCTCTCCCTAGAC
>NW_008461413.1:0-753 GCF_000622305.1 Nannospalax galili
CTCACGAAGTCTACAGGATAGTAAGACAGGAAAACAGAAGTAAGTTTTGCATCCATCAGAACAGGACTGTCCTCACTTATCCCTCTCCCCACATGCTTTCTCCTGAGTTAAACATTCCAATGTGTTTACTATGTAATTATTTTGTTCTAAGTTTTTGTAAATCATGCATTGCATGTAGTTTCATATGTGTGTACCAATGTATATGTGTATATATGGAATACTTCAGACTTATATCTCATTATTGTCATGCGAATATTTAATCCATTGATTCTAGCTGCCATTGCTCACACCACTCCCACAAATTCCTCATGCATTCTCTCAGTGGTAAACACTTAGCCCCTATAGCCTTCAACTCTGCTGCTGTAAACAACATTGCAATAGACATCACTGTACAGGCCAACAGATGGACCTGTCTGGAGATGTTTCTGGTTATCTATATAGGGGTGGAATGGCTCTTCTGTGGACTCTGTGTGGCTGACATGGCTTGAGATGTATCAGGATGTTCTCTGGAATAGTCCTGCTGGTTTACAGTTGCAACACAAGTCTATGTGCTCATAACCATACCCACAATTAGACGATTAAACCAATAACCTTTGCCAGTGTGACAGACATGAAAAATGGCACTTTGTTTGGTGTCTGCTTGCTCTGGCCTGGGCATGTCCTCACATGCATGCTAGTTTTCTGGGTATATATTTTGCCTATTTTTTGTTGGCATTGTTGAAATTTTCCTTTCTAGCTCCAAGAATCATTCAA
>NW_008461414.1:0-753 GCF_000622305.1 Nannospalax galili
GGTCCTCTGTTGCACTCCTGCTCCTCCCTGTGTTTCAGTTGGAACAGATCTTCAAGAGCATTGCTCTTTCCCTCCGCAGTTACAGTTCTCCACTCCTACTTCTTCACACTTTCAATTCTTGCACAGCACTTTGAACCCCACAGTTACCATGTGGGTGGAGTTTTCTTTTATAGTTCAGTTGTACCTTAGTGGAATCTGTCTTCTTTGGTTCCTTTAGCACACTTATGATAAATGTTTTAAAATCATTGTCTAATAATTTTACCATCTGTCATTTCTAGATCTGTATCCATTAACTAATTTTTATCTTTGTAAATGAGTCATATTTTCTGGTTATCTCATGATGTTTAATTGGCTCTTGGAAACTTTGAAATTTACATCATTGATTTTAAAAATGTTTCTCCAAAAAGAATTTTGATTTCCATTTGGAATGCATACTGAAATTCACCCACAACTGATTAAGGATTTAGATGTAACATCTGAAACCATAAAGCTTCTAGGAAAAAAACTTGATAAGTCTCTTTGATATTTATCTTGGCACTGAATTTACAGACTTAACACTAGAAACACAGCAAAAAGTCAAATATAAAAACCTGGACTGAGCCAGGGGTGGTGACACATGCGGTTAATCCCAGCACTCAGGAGGCAGTAGCAGGTGAGTCTCTTAATTCAAGCCTGGTCTACATAGTGGCCTGCTGGGGCTACGGAAGACCCTATCTCAAAATAAAATAAAACAAAACAAAACAAACAAACAAA
>NW_008461415.1:0-753 GCF_000622305.1 Nannospalax galili
CACCTGCCCAGGGATGGCACTGCCCACAGTGGGCTGGGCCCTCCCACATCAATTAGCACTTAAGAAATGCCTCACAGAGATGGTCACACCCAGTCCTAGGGAGGAAATGAACAGCTCAGGTTCCCGCTTCCCAGGTGTCTATAGTTTGTGTCAAGTTGACAGAAAAACAAAACCAATAACAAACAAACCCCACCTAACCAGCACAATATGTAGGTTGGGGAGCATTCCAGAGATCATCTTTAGAAGAAAATAATCTGCTACAGCTATGATTCTGATCTGATTCTCCTGTGTGGTTTTCCGACATGGCCACACACCTTAGAGGATCTATACCAGCAAGCGAGTAGGTGGTGCCAAGCACATGACTGTTCCAAGGTGAAAAGTATTTGTCTCAACAGGATATTGACTGATGCTAGACAGGTAGCAATCATTCTTTTACAAAGGACGATATTCTCTATTGCTGGTTGAAAGAAGAGTCGTGTGTGTGTGTGTATGGTGTGTGCACATGCATGTAGACGCCACAGGACAACTTCAGTATTGTGTCTTGCTTCTCACAAACCATTCACCTTATGTTTTTGAAACAGCATCTCTCACTAGTCTGGATCTTACCAAGCAGGCTAAGCTTGCTGGCCAGAGACTCCCAGAGACCACCTGTCTCTGCCTGCCCTTTTGGGCCTACAAACAGGCTTCACTCTACACAGCTCTTTATGTGGGTTCTGGGGCTGGAACTCAGGCCCTCACGTTTGCGAGAGAAGC
>NW_008461416.1:0-753 GCF_000622305.1 Nannospalax galili
CAAGGTCACGCTGGTGAGTCAGAGAGAAACAGAGTTACTTGAATTGACAGGAAACACAAAGATTTCTTGGTCTATTTGTGCATGGCTTCCAGATTGAAACTTGGGGTTCTAATGAAGAAAAGTGATTTGCTCAAAGTCACACAGAAAATGAAGAACAGAGCCTCTAAGAAACTTTGCTGACAGACTAGTAGGACTATTTTTGCCATAGCACTATAGCTGTGGAAATTCAAATGCAACCAGGTTTAAATACATCTCTAAATACATTAAGGGAAATATCTGGAGACATTTTTAGGGAAAGCCTTCAAAATTTGCAGGTAAAGCTTATTCTAAACTCTTGAATGATAGTTATATAACTGTATACACCCAATGACATTGTGAAAAAATGAAATATTCCCACTTTAAAATTTATTTAAGGTCAGGGTGAGCAATTGTAACTACACTTTAATGGGGAAAAGTCTCCATCAAGAGGCAAGAATTTCATCTTTAACCTCGAGAAATCTCACAGCTTAACTCAAAGCAAGAAAGACAGGTAAAATATCATGGAATACAAAAGCTATGTATTTAAAATTTTTTCTCTCAAATGGTAGCTCAGAGTTTGTTAGAAATGGCTACGGTGATTTATCTGTTTGAATATGCAACCATAAAATCTAGAAACATACCTATCTAATCATCTATTGTCTCTGCACCATAGATAGATGATATATAGATGATAGATAGATGATAGATGATGATAGATAGATAGATGATAGATAG
>NW_008461417.1:0-753 GCF_000622305.1 Nannospalax galili
ACTATCATCCAGACCAAAGGAGTCAGCTCTGTGCCCCGCTGGCATCTTTAGAGCAGAAACTGGCCACCTAGGGTTGACCACCTTGTTCCATGGGGCAGTTTTGACAATTCTTTGGTGATATTTGTGTTTTGGTGGATAAGCTTTGATGTGTTGTTCCATTGTCCTGAAGCCTTTCTGGCTCCATTTGTAGAATGCAGTGATGTAGTGGTATGATGTCAACTCAGAATATTCTGACAATGCTGAGCGAGATAAAGGCCCGTGTTTTTTTCAGCCATTATTTCTGCCCCTTCACAGCACCTCCACAGGGAAGGTGGGTTAATCCAATGGTTTGACCGCCATCTTGAAGTTTGAGCAGACTCCATCATTAAAGTGAAGGGAGCAGAGTAAAGACTCTGCTATCTGTGCTCTGCCTCCTGGGATTCATGTGTTGATAAAATTTCCCCATAAATGAACAAGCTGGAAGGATCCTGAAGAATCACCCAGACATATTCCACGTGAAGCCCTCTTCATTGAGATGGAGCTCTTCAGGAGTCCTAAGAGAACATACCAGTATCTCATGATTTAAAATTTAGGGGACAGTGAATCACTGAAAAAGGTAAAACAAAATCAAAGTGATTTACATTTTATAGACTGTGGTTTAAAATTCATGTACATACAGGTGTAGGAAGGTAATATGAACATTAAATGTGGGCTGACATAAGAAAATAGAGAATATTTAGAATGCAGGAAGCCAGAGAGCATTAGGCCTTTTTT
>NW_008461418.1:0-753 GCF_000622305.1 Nannospalax galili
TCAAAACACCTTATATACATGTATGAAATTCTCAATAAACTTTTTGTAAAAATTTTAAAAAAAGAACAGAGTACAAAGGCATAAATGTATGGAAATGCCATAATGTAACCCATTGATTTGTATGGTAAATGTAAAAATTTTAAAGGGAAAAAAACTATATTTAAAATGTGAAATATGTCTGTACTAGGTACTAGGCTTCTTTTTGGTTTCAAGCATGGTTCTATAATCCTTAAAAATGATATCATAAAGTGATTAACAATTTATGCCAGCAGTTTGATAAGATATAGCTAGAAATGTTCTATAAATGTCTTATAGGAAAAGTTCTCCCTCATTAGCTGGATACAACCTTGAATATACTATTTCTATTAAATAAATCTTGGTGAGTTTGGAAAAAAAAAATCCATCCTGCCCCCTCTTCCTCCTCCTATTCCTTGTTCAGATTCTTCTCTCTTCTACACCATGCCTACCACAAAACCAAATTACTAAACAGAAGGGCTGGGATTTAGCTAAGTGGTAGAACACTCGCCTAGCATCCTTGTGTCCCTGGGTTCCAGCCCCAATTCTGCAATAATGATGATCATAGTAAGGCAGAGAACACAGTAGATGTTACATCAGAAGGTTGGAGAGAGCAGGATTCTCCATAAGAATGAAGGCTCTAGAGGCCCAGAGAGATAGCTCAGTGGTTATGCACACTGGCTGCTCTTGCAAAGGACCCAGGTTTGATTTCCAGCACCCATGTGGCAGCTAACAACC
>NW_008461419.1:0-750 GCF_000622305.1 Nannospalax galili
TCTCTCTCTCTCTCTCTCTCTCTCTCTCTCTCTCTCTCTCCTTTTCTATTTAGGGTTGTGATTTGATTGCTTAGCTTCTTGCTCCAATCACTTGCTACCATGCCTCCCTGCCACAACAGACTCATTCTTCTGGAACTGTAAGCCCAAAGAAAAGCTTTTGTCTAAGGTTACTTTTGATCACGGCATTTTAGTAACAGACAAGTAGTTGATACAGTTTGCTTAGGAGATCACTCTGTATGAAGCTGTAATGATGGCATGGTGTCATTATTCATTTGTTCAAACCCATAGGATGAACACCAAGAGTGAACCCTTATGGCAGTGGTGGTATTTGAGTGACAAGGATGTGTCAATTGTGCGTTTTACACCTGCAGATGTCTACCCTGGTATGGATACTGACAGTGGGAGAGGCACCAGCCACGTGGGAGCCAGGGGCGCATGGGACCTCAGCTGTCTGGGGGCCAGGGCCACATGGGACCTCAGCTTCCTGGGGGCCAGGGGCGCATGAGACCTCAGCTGCCTGGGGACCAGGGGTACATGGGACCTCAGCTGCCTGGGGGTCAGGGGCACATGGGACCTCTGTTCTTTCAATTTACTGTGAATCTCAAGTTATTCTTTAAAGTAGTATTTTATTATCAAAATTTAAATAGACACTTTACAAAAAGATACATGGATGGCTGATAAGTCCATGAAAGGATGCTTAGAACGTCATAAGTCAACAGAAGGTACAAATTAAAACCACAATGGAGGTAC
>NW_008461420.1:0-752 GCF_000622305.1 Nannospalax galili
TCCATAACTCCAGTTCCAGGGGATCTGATGGCCTCTTCTGTCCTCCATGGGTATTGCACGGCATGGGTGCCCTTACCTAAATGCAGGCAATACACTCATACACATAAAATGAAAATAATAAATAAGATACTAAAAAAACACAAATAATTTCCTGCCCCAAACATCTGAGAATGAACTCTTCCTAAAGATTAAGTGTACAGCGATGGTTCCATGGGGACTACATATAACAGGGACCTGTGGGGAGTTTCAGTAAGAAGGTCTCACAGTTTGTGTTCAGAGGGTCAAGGAAAGCTTAAAGGCATCTACTTTGGGCTGGCTGCTGAATACAAGCAGAATCAATTTTATGATTGTTTATCTTCATACATTTTGTCTCTAAGAAAGGAAGCCCGAATCTGTTCCTTTTAGGAAGCAGCCATCACTCATGATGGGCATGTTGGTCAAGGCTGTGAATTAGATGAAGCTCTTCGTCTCTCTGCATTTGGACATGACTGTCAAGTACTTGAGTGGCTTTGTTTTTATCTCTATCCATCCTGTGTCCAGAGACGCTTCGTTGAATGTGATGCCCTGGGAAGCTGTTTATGTTCTGTGCGGGACCAGGGCAGCCTGGCTCCCAGATGTCAGAGCCTGCTCTGCTCTCTCATTCATTAGTTCTGAAGTCCCTCTCTGTTTATTTCTTTCTTCTACATTTTACAAATACTCACATACTTGGTCATATACAAACATACATACATATATGTGTGTGTGTGTGTGTG
>NW_008461421.1:0-753 GCF_000622305.1 Nannospalax galili
CTGTTCTCCTGCAACCTTTAACTGCCTATAGCTCCTCTGGGAGGGGTGGAGCCCTATGCAGAAGTGATGTGGGGAGTCATGATGGCAGAGTTTCAAAGGAGAGGACTCACCAAAGCCCCTGAGAAGATGATACACTGAATCAGAAAGGAGAGAAGTTCCAGCCCCTTCAGAGGATGCCAAAGATGTGAGTGCTCAGAAGCTGACAGTGGGCCCAGATGTTGTCACTTTGTGGAACTGAGCAGGACCCCTTCTAAACACAGGGCATGTCACCTGATCAGAGTGAGTTCAAATGAAACACCAGAGTTCCTCCCAAACACTGCTTTAATTTGCTTGTGCTAGTTGCATGTAGGACTAAACATATTGGTGAGGGGCCCTGAAGAGCTTTCCCCCTTCCACTTTTGTTTCATCTCAGTGTGATCAAATCACACATTATGCAAGGGAGAATGTTGGTACAAATTCAAACTGGCAAAGACATTCTCTGAAGTTGTGAATTCAATACCGAAGCATTAGACCTGATGTGGTCTGGGACATGGGGCAGTTTTCTACCCAGTATTTCTACACGTAATAGTAAATTATTTAACATAAGACTTGCCTATTGAGTTAATGTATATGCTGCATATGTAGGACCTGCTCCATGCTAGGTACTTTGGATGCCAGCACATGAAAAACCCTGCAAATTATTTGTGTGATAAATAGATCAGGAATGTTATTAAAGTGATGGTATTTCATACAATGTATTGTAATGATCTCTGT
>NW_008461422.1:0-753 GCF_000622305.1 Nannospalax galili
TATCTATTCATCTCAGATATGGAGCTAAAGACAGACTTAAAGTATTCCACCACCAAAATCCAACATGGAGAACTAATGAATTTCTTGGGGTTATTTACTTAAAGGATTTGGGTGAGAGGTGACTTAGAATATGAGAAAAGACTCAAAGACAGTGAGGTTACCAAAGAGCCCACCCAGTCTGAGTGATGACTCGCAAAGCTGCAAACTCGGTGTTCTCTGTGAGACTTATAGCAAGGCAGCTTGACAGAGTGTCTTCTCCTTAGCAGGGCTTACTGTTTGTATAACTTTGGGGAAGGAGAAAGGGGCCATAGGAATCTTCTAAGTTTCAGGAACTTCCTGAGACTTGTAAATTGTTTATTTCCTGAGCCCTAATGAGTCCTCTTCCAGTGTGGAATGTTTCAATTTGGAGGAAATTACTATACAACAAACAATTTGCAGGAACTACTTAGTTATCCATTACTGAAACTCAGACAAGCAAATTGTTTTTCCCTTGGAGTTGTTAGAAAGGCAGAATCACAGACTCCATTTCAGAATGAACACTTGATTTTTGACCAAAGAACATTCTATTTTATTTTATTTTTTTGATTTTTGCCTATATGTCTTAGTGCTATATATACTTTCTACTTTTACATAATGGGGAAATTAGGAATGTTATTTATTTTTGAAATTAAATCAATTAGATAATGTATCTATCAATACAAGTGAGAATTAATTGGCTAGTAGTTTTACCTATCACATTTATCATTTCCTATC
>NW_008461423.1:0-753 GCF_000622305.1 Nannospalax galili
ACATACATACATACATACATACATACACACACACAGAGAGTCATGCAGCACATAATATTTTGGCCAACAACAGACCACACACATGATGGTGGTGCCCCACTATTATAGTAGAGCTGAAAAGTTCCTGCTACCTCCTGATATGATGGCATGGTGGCATAGGGTGACGTGCTGATCACATGTTTTAGTGCTGATGCTGTGTCAACAGATCCTCTGTGCAATCCTTACCTGAAAGCACAGAGCATGTAATTATGCAGTTAATCATGCGCAGTGCATACTCGATAAGGGGCTGTGCTCTTGGCCCTGTGCATTTGCTATCTCATGCTGTCTGTCATTATTCTATACTCTGTTCCATCTACTTATAAAATATTTGCTGTAGGGCTAGGGATGGAGCTCTGCAGAGGAGCACTTGCCTAGGATGTGCAAGGCCCTGGGTTTCAAGCCCAGTTTTTTGTAAAATGTGTCATACCAGCAGCAATTGGCTACATCGTGTGTTTATTTCATGTTTTGCTTGCATCAAGAGACCATGTTGACAAAAAATAAAAAAGGATATGATTCAGGGTGTAGCTCAGTCTGTAAAATGTTTGCTTAGCATGCATGAAACATGGGTTTGATTCCCCAGCACTGCATAAACCAAGTGTGGTGGTACCCAACTGTTATCCCAGCACTCCAGAGGAAGATCCAAAGTTTGAGGTCATCCTCGGCTGCATAATGAGTTCAAGGCCAGCCTGGGATACATGAGACCCTGTCTAAAAA
>NW_008461424.1:0-752 GCF_000622305.1 Nannospalax galili
ATAACCATGCTCAATGTGCCATCTTAATGCTCCAATATGTCTTCAAAATGACCCATTTTGACATCAAAATCCTTAGTGTGCCATCCCAGTGCAGCAGTGTGTCATCACAATGCTTCAGTGTGTTATCACCATGCGTAATGTGCCATCACAGTGTTCAAATGTGTCATCACAAAGCCCTAATGGGCTATAACAATGATTCATGTGACATCACAATGCTCAATGTACCATCACAAGGCTCCAATACATCTTCATAATGCTGCATTTTGACACCTCAATCCGAAGCATGCCTTGACAATGCACCAATGAGTCATCCCAATGCTCATTGATCTTTCACAATGCTCCAGGGCGCCATTACGATGCTCCCATGTAACATCATAATGTGCCACTGTGTAAGCACATCGCTCCAGTGTGACTTCACAGTGCTCAGTGTCCCATCACAGTTCTGCAGTGTGTCATTACAATGTCCCTATGTGCCATCACAATGCCCAAATGAATATGAATTCACAATGTTCCATTGTGACATTACAGTGTTCAGTGTGCATAACAATGAACCACTGTGTCATCACAATGCTCCAATGTGACATCACAGTGCTCCAAGGTGTTAAGGGTATGCTCCACTGTGACATCCCAATTATCCAATGGGTCATCACAATGCTCCAGTGTGACATCACAGTGCTCAGGTGCCATCACAATGATCCAAGTGTGTCATAACAATATTCAATATGCCATCACAATGCTCAATTTGTGCTCAC
>NW_008461425.1:0-753 GCF_000622305.1 Nannospalax galili
TTGGAGTTACAGATGGTTGTTAGCCACCACGTGGGTGCTGGGAACTGAACCCAAGTCTCTGCAAGAGCAACCTGTGCTCTTAACCTCTGAGCCAGTTCTCCAGTCCATATTTGTTTTTTTGAGGCAAGCTTTTATGTAGTTCAAACTGATTTCAAATTCAGGATGTAGCTGAGGATGACCTTTTACTTCTGATCCTCTTGCCTCTACCTCCTGAGTGTTGGGTTTACGAATGTGCACCACCATGACTGGATTATATTTTGTTTTGTTTTTTTGAGAGAGAATCTCATCCACCTTGTCTAGGCTGGTCTTGAATTCATGATCCTTCAGCCTTAGTCCCCTGACTTACAGGCATGTGCCAACATGCGCAGCTGAACTTTATAAAGTGTGAGGCCCTATATGAAAGAGGACTATTACCCCAAAGGGAAGGTTCCCCTGGGCTCTCACAGCTTCTTTTTAAATATTTTATTTACTTTTATTTTGTGTATGAGTATTTTGCCTGCATGTATGTAAGTGCACCTTGTGATTGGAATACCCACACAGGCCAGAAGAGGGCATCTGATCCCCTGAAACTGGAGTTATTGATCATTGTTAGCTGTCATGTATATGTGCTGTTACAGCAACCAGTGCTCCTAACCACTGAGCCATCTCTTCAGCCCTTCTCATAGCTTCTTTTTCACACACATTTTATCATCCTGGACGCCAAGGATATGGAGGGGCCCTTGTGTTCACAGAACAGCCTGCTTGGTAAAAGGG
>NW_008461426.1:0-753 GCF_000622305.1 Nannospalax galili
AAGTATTTGGACATTTTGTCCCCAGTTGGTAGCACTGTTTTGGGAGGTCTTTGAAAGTGTGACCATGCTGAAGGGAATACATCACTGAGGGTGGGCTTAGAGATTTCTTAAGCTTTGCTGGATCTTGAGTTGGTCTCTTGTATCCTGTGCCTGCTTGAAGATGTGAGTGCTCTGCTTTCCCCTCCTGCTCCGGCCACCTCCTGCTACTATGCCTCCCCCCATGACGGACTGTAATTCCCCTGGAACCGTAAGCTCAAACAAGCTTTCCCGCTTTGATCAGTGTTTCTATCATAGCAGCAGAAAAGTAACTAATATACCCTTCTCCTCCTCCTCCCCACCCCCTTAGCCTCTCATTGGCCTGGGTCTGTCCAGTGAACCCCACAAATCCACCTGTTTCTGCTCCTGCAGTGCTGGGATTTAAGTGTTTGCCATTTTATGCAGGTTCTGGGCAGTCAAACTCAGGTCCTCAAGCTTGCAAGGCAAGCACTTTACAAACTGAGCCACCATCCCAGCCTGACTTTATTTCAGTTGTACTAAGGGCATGGTAGAGTTGTAGGAGGGGAAGGGCTCTGTAGCCAGAGGGCAGGTCTGAGGCCCTCTGTGCAGTGGGGCAGGGGGAGGGGGCTCTGAGGACCACGTGATGGACTTCTGTTTTGTTTGTTGTCTGTTTTTGTTCAGCAGTTTATCCTCATCACAGTTTTCTTAGCCTTGGCTAGACTTAGCTTGAGTTTCTTGAGGGCATTCTAGAAGACA
>NW_008461427.1:0-753 GCF_000622305.1 Nannospalax galili
GTGGTCACTCTCTTTGCAGAACAGTTTTTGGAGAGAAATATTTCTCCTTGCACTCAAAGGAAGGTAAAAACTGAAGGAAAGTCAGTCAGTTACACTCAGGCAGAAAGAAACATCTAGAAGAAGGTTTTGGAAAAATAGCACACAGATAACATATGTGTTCAAGGGTTTTAAATACATAGGGGTTATATATAATTGGATTAATGATACCATTCTAAATACTGAAGAGAAAAGAGTCATTATGAAAAACTTGCTTTTCTTTCTTCTTTTTTGAGACAGGGTCTCCCTGTAGCCCCGTCTGGCCTGACTCACTATGTAGACCAGGTTGGCCTTGATCTCATAGAGATCTGCCTGCTTCTGTCTCCTGAGTGCTGGGACTAAAGGCATGTGCCTCCACACCTAGCAAAAACATGCTTTAATCTATATTTTAATTATATATATATAAAACTTTTATAAATCAATGTGGACAGATGTAAAAAGACAGCAAGTATTATTAATGTTCCCCCAAATACATGCTACTAATAGATGCATAGCTTTATTTGAGACCTCTTTAATAACTCCACACTCAGCATGGGTATATGTTATTTGGGGAAAAATTCAAATTTCGACATTTGTAAAAATCTTTGCTAGTTTGCCAAGACATCTCCAGAACATGGTGAGGACTCTTTGTACATATGGACAAGCAGGTGCAGACGCTGTGGAAATATCCAAGAATATTTACCCCCATAGGAGAAGGGGAAAGGGGCAAAGTTTCCT
>NW_008461428.1:0-753 GCF_000622305.1 Nannospalax galili
CTTCAGTCACTTCTGCTGCGATGCAGGTCTTTCTATCCAGGATGGACTCTCATCCCTCTGGAACCGTAAGCCAAATAGACTCTTCCTTCCATGTGTTGCCTTGGTCATGGTGTTTTATTACAGCAACAATGAAGTAACTAATACCCGGGTGTATTCACTGATGAAGGAAAGGAGAGCGAGAAGATGAAGAAGGTGTGAGAAACAAAGCAAAATATAAAGAAAGAAAAAAAGAATAGAGAGCGAAGGTCAGAAGAAGAGAGTTCTTCTAGTTCCGTCTGTTAAGGGGCCGTGACTCTGAAAAATAAATGGGACCCCTCAAAGGAAAAGAACAGATTGTATCTAGTGTTTTGTTATAACAAAGTTTCCTTTACATTCTGTTTGGATTCAAGAAACTTACTGGAAAGGGGCCAGGAATTTTGGCTTCTCGTATCAGTGATGCTTTGATTTGTGTTGCCAGGGCATGTGGCCGACTTCTGCAGGCCCTCAGGTCCTCATCTGTCAATGGGAAGCTTGCACAGGATGGTCTCACGGGCCCTTCTCATCGGGATACTCTGCAGCCTGCTCTGGTCTTCTGCACTGGGATGCACAATTACCTTTGGTTATTGGCGGGGGGTTACTGGTCAGAGAGGAGGAAGGGGGAGGGATAGACATTGAACTGAATGCTCTCTTTATGACAGGGCCAGCCCTGTGTACTGCTGTCTCTTCAGAGCTCATTACAGAGATGCCACCTCTGTGGTGGCCATTCGTCTGGGT
>NW_008461429.1:0-753 GCF_000622305.1 Nannospalax galili
GTGTATTGTGGAAAAGAAAAATCAGAATCAGGTGTATGGGATCACCCTTCCTCTGTCTAGAGACTCCATATGACCAACATGTCGGATGAGGGGACTGCCTGGCATGACCAGATCTTGTGTGGGGGCCTTCAGAGGATCAGAACTAAAGCCTTTACTCCCTCCACTCTGAAGGCAGGCCTGCCCTGAGAGCCTGGGTTTGGCCCCCCAGGACCCTGCCCCAGGTAGAGGAAGGCAGTGGAGAGTGAGAGCAGATGGTAAATGGGGGCAGACCCGTGGAGGAGTCACTGCTCCAGAAAATATCCCCCATATCTCCAGCATTGCGCCTTGGGGAGGAAATTCTCCTTGTTATGGGAACTGCATGCACTATATTCTCTTGGTCCCAAGCCTCTTGGTCCAGGCAGGTCTGTCATATGATCAACAGCAGCCCTTCAGACACTAACCACCTCCCACCCCCGACCCCACCCGCATCTACCATGAGAGACTGCCTCTACCAGTTGCAGCTAACTCAGTCTGGCCTCTCACTTTAACACACATTGGCATCAGTTTGGGAGAAGAGGCCCCAAGGAGCAGTTTGGGTGATGGGATTGGGGACCTTTTTCCTTTCGTGTATTTCTAATTTCCCTGTAACAGACACATATTTTCTTATGTATTGGAAAAACAGTCACCATAGAAAGGACCCATCCTAACCACAGCATGCCTTGGGGAGACCTGCCCAGGGAATGAGGCCCTAGAAAGACTGCCCATGGGAAGCAC
>NW_008461430.1:0-753 GCF_000622305.1 Nannospalax galili
CCCCCCCTTCTCAACATCACCAGTGTGTAGCTCCTTGTGCACACCACCCACCTCTTCCCATCCCTTGCCTCTGTGGGAAGGTTTCCATCCAGCTGTGTCTCAACCAGGTCCCAAGCACCAAGCTGTGAAGGTGAAGGGGAGTCTGTGCAACCCAGGGAGCTGAAGACGGAGGGTCTGCCTGGCCTAGACTTCTAACTCACCTGTGTCTACCAGGGAGTATTGAGTCTCACACACTGTGGCTTTTGGAAGCCCAGATCCATTGGCTGCCACCGCCTTATGTTACTCCCCTAATACATTCAGAATCGGGCTGGAGGGGAACCAGGAGGGCAGCACTCATGCCCTCAGAGACTGGGAGGACCGAGTAAACACGGGCCGGGCACTGGAAAGCCAGGGATATCTTAAGCAAATTTTTTCCTTGCGTCGTGTGAGTTTGCTTTTTGACCAGTCACAGAGAAACTAGCAATGACCTGTCCCATGGGCTGGGACACTTGTCAGCTGCCAAGGCCCCCAGGGTGACCGGAAATCCTTACCTGGCAGCTGTCCACGCCACCCTTCAAATAGCCTGCGCAGAGCATGGATGGGGAGATGATGCCACCGTACACGTCCCTGTGGTTACAGATCTTGTTTGAAATTAAAGGAACAGCCGCGTGGTTCAGGACAGGGGAGGCGTCACCTGCCTCAAAGCAAGGGTAGAAACGTGTGGTGAGGACTCCAACTCAGAAGACACAGGGACAGGAAGCTCAGAGGACCAGG
>NW_008461431.1:0-753 GCF_000622305.1 Nannospalax galili
TCAAAAAAATAAGGTGCAGAGCAATCAAGACACATTATCAGAAAATATGGTCTTAATAGAAAGGAAATTCGTTTCATGTTCTAATGTGATACTTATGCTGAGGTAACTGAATACATCAGACCACCACTCCAGCCAGAACCCATGCTGAGATCTTGTGACAGCCCATGTGCGATCACTTCATCTCCCTGCAGCGATAAGGATCCTGCTGTGGCCACAAGACACGGGATCTCATGACCTGCCAGGACCAGGCTTTGGAGGGCAAGGCATCCTCTCCTGTTATCTTTACAGTCTTCATGCCTTCTAAAGGTCTGAGCACACAGAGTTCTTTCAGAAGTTAAAGAAGGGGTAAAAAATAAAAGGAAGGCAACACCCACCCTGGAAGGTTAATCTGATTCATGGGGAATTTTAGCTTTGAGACAACTTCAAATCATTGTTCTCTGGCTAAACACAGTCCTCTGTGACCTGGATGGGTGCTCAGGTTCGAACAGCTCAGAGCAGCCCAGAGGATGAGAAATGGTCATTCAACAGGAGTCATGGGCCTCAGAAGACCTGCTGACATTTGGGAAGTTTCTGCAATGTTGTAATGAAATTATCGTCCTGGTTTGACTGGAAGATGGGTCTGAGCTGGGAGCTCTGTGGAAAATCACTTGCCTGTCATGATGAATTACAGCTTCAATAGCTGGTATATTGGGTGACTGGGTATCCATCATTAGGGCTGCTGTTTCCCCTTTCTAAGTCCCCACTACCCCCACG
>NW_008461432.1:0-753 GCF_000622305.1 Nannospalax galili
GCCTGAACTGTTACCTAAATTGTTCCTCAGCATTCTGGAGAGAATATTGAGGCCACCTTCAGAACAAGCCTTCAGGGATGAGGAACAACTTTGGTAGACTGTGAAGGAAGCCTTTTCAGAACAAATCATTTCCACTTCTAGACCTCAAAGAAAGGCCTTTTCATAGAGGCTCTCCCTGAACAAACTTAATAGGGCTTAAAGAGGGAAATATTTTAATTCTAAAACAAGGAAAATCCTTATTTATAAAACAAAGAGAAATACCATTACCACTAATTTAGTAACATCTTGTACTTAAGCAGATTACCAAGCAAGCACATCCCATTTAGAGAAAACTCTGAATATCCGTTCAGGATCTGACATCAGTGACTGCCTGAAATGAAGAATCAGCCTTCCTCCTCCATGACTGCTCAGGTAAAGGGCTCTGTTTCCCTTTTTGTTGTTACTGGGGACTGAACTGCTCTGGACTGAGTTTTTCTACTTTGGGTCCTTTTTTTCCCCTAACAATTTTAAAGTGTCTCCTCCAAACCTCCAAATCTCTCCATGAAAAGTCCTAATATTGCTCAGTGTATATCCTGTCTTAGCTTAGTTTTACTTATACATCTATTCATACACAAGTATATTCATAGAAGTTTGAGGTCCCCCCTTTCTTCCTTTCAAACTTAAGTATCATATCATAGTATAATCATTATGTCTGTACATACAACACACACACACACAGTTTCCTCTAAATACCATATCATATGTTCCAAGTCA
>NW_008461433.1:0-753 GCF_000622305.1 Nannospalax galili
TTGTACCCAAATGTCCTTCAGTGGAAATGTGTCCACTGGAGTCTAGTCAGCTCATCTAGTGATTGTATGTAAGTCATACTCCCCCTCACCCAGTAGCAATCAGTCTCGAATGGTCCAACCCAGCTCTAAAACCCAATAACCATAAGAACCAGCATGGCAAACTACCTCTGTTGTTGCAGTAGTGGCACTGTTAACTGGGGGACAATCACAACTATCTAACTGGAATTAAAACCCTCTCAATGGGAATGAACTCATGGGTGGCTCAGTAAACTCAGCCAAATACACACAACAGGAGGGGACATAGAGCCTAGAAAAAACCCTATCTCTTTCATAGCTCAAGATAAATGAAACTTCTTACTATATGCTAAATACTGATCCTTATATTTACAAACAAGCATACAGTACAGCATTCATCAAAGAAGCTCCTCTTTGCAATATATGAAGGCTACTGCAGAATTGCCTATCTGGTCATACCCAGAGAACATACGTCTGAGAGATGCCCAGTACTAGGTGACACATCTGCTGTTGAACCTCTACAACTAAGGTTCATATATCATAGCAGAATAAGGGGTAGAGAGAAAACAAATGCATCCCTCAACTCTCAACAGTAAAGCTTCCTTATACACCAGCATGTGATGGACACAGGAGGCCACAACTGGCCAAGTTTTAAAGAATTAGAGGCTGTAAGTGTAAGACAGGACTCCTATATGGAGCCTCATCTGACCATAGCTCAGGGACCATTGCAGAACAGGG
>NW_008461434.1:0-753 GCF_000622305.1 Nannospalax galili
GTGATGGGAGAGCCTGCTTCACAAGATGTAGTTTATACAGGGTACTGTTTACTGGGAAAAATACCTGTGGCTGGTCAGATCACAGGTCATAGTGGAGAAAGTAGTATGGTTATCCTGGTAAATGGACATAATATTTAAATGACTTCTAATAATGGATTGTTATATCCATAAATTAGTTCATCTTTCACCTCTCACCAAAGAAGCATCTTCTTTCAGTATGTGGCAATACACTCCAAGATCCACAGCTGGTCTATGTGCAGAATGTAAGAGACTGTGGAGTATTCAGCCTTAAATGGGACACCTATTCCATACCCTGTCTTCCCAAACCTAGAGATCATTGTACAAGGGGGGCAAAAGATTGTAGGTGCCAGAGGTCCTAGATTAACATGAAATAACTGTGTTTTCTGGGCACAACAGGACCTTAGAACATATGAACCCATAGTACTTGTGGTGGCATGCAGAAGATTGTCATGAGCCAAAGCCAGACAGGAGTTCAGAGGGAAAATTGACAAGAAGCCTCAAACCCACATGAACAAGGATTAGTAGTTGATAGCCTCTGGGAAATAGAGCATCAGTTTTATTCAAGGTGTGTTGCTGAGTAGATTGACCAAACTTGAGGAGATGGACCCATACCCATGAGTATTTGAAGAACACAAATTATAAAATGCAGTTTTTTTAAAAAATAGTCACAATAGATGCAAAAAGAAAATATCAGAATAAACCTGACCAAAGACATTAAAGACCTCTACAATG
>NW_008461435.1:0-752 GCF_000622305.1 Nannospalax galili
TTTCTCTTATTTTTAAAAGACATGCTGTACACTGTCCTATGCGGGAGACCACACCCTCTCCCAGTTCCTCCCCAGGCCACACTGGTAAGCTACACCGCCAGGGGGAGTGGATTCTACCATCCACTGCCGCCTCACACAGGTCTTCAGGCTTTGAGATGTCCCCGTGAGGGTTAACGTGAACACAACGTTACTCTCCTTCGTTAATCAAGTATGTGACAACCTGTAGTTCTGAAAGTCACAGTCTCGTTTAAGTACTAGACCACAAGTTGTTGATAGAGCATCAAGATTTAAAGCACAGGTTTTAAACTGATAAATGCAGCGCTAGTTCTCATGTGTCCGCAAGCCATTTGGGTAAGTGACCCCTTGCTTGGCCGCCTATTCCTCCTCTCATGACAGGAACAGAAAAAGGTTCATCTTAGAAACAAAATGAAAGTGTGTAAATGAAGCTTCTGGTACATTGTAGGAGCTCAACAAACCAGGTTGGAGTTGTCTGACCAGCGGCCATGTTTTGAGTCACTAAATACAGTACCATGGGCATGGGAAGGGCAGGAGGACAGCTTAGACTTGCATGAGGAGCTCCAATCTGACAGTTAACACTCCTGAGAGGGCGCACTGGGCATTCCTATCCCAAATAGTCCCTTGGCCTTTGGTATTTAATATTTATTTATTATTTTATTTTATTTTTTGGTCTTTTTGAGACTGGGTCTCCCTGTAGCCTGAGCTGTCCTGGAACTCACTATGTAGACCAGGCT
>NW_008461436.1:0-753 GCF_000622305.1 Nannospalax galili
CATGAACTCATTTTTATCAGTTTTTGATCAAAAAGTAAAATTTATGGAATGTTGTGCACAGGCCTCTTACTCTTTCAACTTGTTGTTAAGATGGTTTTTCAGCCTTAGCACTGAGACCCAAGTCATGTTGTTTTAAGTGTTTGTAGTAGAATTGCATTCACAAAATTATGCTCTAGTTTTACCAGCTGCCTACATTAAGAAGTCTTATAAGAACCATATGAGTTGTGCTCCCTGTTGGAACTGGGTGAACACATCCTAGAGAAAGCATTCCACTGTACCACACAAGCCCCCTCAAAAAGGACTCAGAACAGAATCAGCAGAAGCTACCTCTCAGGCAAATGGTTTGACTTAATCAAATGGAAAATGTAATTATCATAAATAACCATGTGTTGCTTTGACCCTGTGACAGCCAGCATAGCACAGCCCACTTTTATTTCTTCTGGAGTAAAATTTGTATTATGATAACTTACCCCTGGAGTTATATCATTTTTCACTTTTCTGATACCTTTTTACTTATGTTCTTTCCCCGTGTTTGTATTTTAAGAGAGGTTACAGTTAAATAAACCTGTTCTACGTGCACTGGGGCAGGTTGCTTGAGATTTCTGAATCTTTTCTCATTAGTTAGAAGGTAGCTGCCTCTTTTAGTTGTCAGGAGTCGTGTGTGTGTAAAGTGTGTAATGTAAATTTGTGATAAATAGTAACTATGCTTAGTAACCACTTGTGTGTTTGAAGATTGCAGCTCTGAAAAAAAAA
>NW_008461437.1:0-753 GCF_000622305.1 Nannospalax galili
ATAATAAAGTAAAAAAGCTTTTTTTTCCTTTTTTTTTTTTTGAGACACAGTCTCCCCTGTAGCCCCAGCTGGCCTGGAACTCACTAGTAGATAGATCTTCCTGTGCTTCCTGAGGGCTGGCATTAAAGGCCTGTGCCACTACACCCAACCTTTGATCTTGATTTTCTCTCCAATGGAAGTCCCAAGACACCAGACACACACTATCAGTGGAAACAAAGGTGTTTCTGGGGACAGTCCTGACCCTCAGATCTGCTCCAAGCCTAAGGAAGTGATCCTCCTTCCCCCCAAGGCAGGTCATCCAAGCTGCATCCAGTTGGGTCCCAGATGGTAGGAGGCTCACAGAGACACAGGTGCCCACTGCCCAGTGTCTGTTGGAGATGGGCCCGTGCTTAGAAGAGCATGAGCTCTTGGATGTCCTGAGAGCCTGAAGACCCAGGATCCAGCATGGTACCCGTCGGAGATCTCTCAGGCAGTCAAGGCTGGAGCGGCAGAGGCCTAGTCTGCTCACTGGAGTGCTCACAGTATGAGCCTTCAGTTTCCAGGGCTGACGGCAGGCATCTGTCTAGGAAAGTATCTCTAGAGGAAGGAACTACTGCAGAGCTCATGTTTTCTTAGATGCTGATTTGTTACCAGCACAGAATATTTTGGCAATCTTCAGAACGGCATTTTTTTTTTAAAAAATTTATTTTTATTTTATGTGTGTGTATTGCCTGCATGAAGGTAAGTGCACCCATGTTGTGCAATGCCCGTGGA
>NW_008461438.1:0-753 GCF_000622305.1 Nannospalax galili
TTTTCCCCCCCCCCCCCGCCTTACATAAATTGTGAAAAATTCCACCTGGACTGTGGGTAGGACTATTCTCCAGGCAGGGGATCCTGGACTGAATAAAATGGAGGCGGCAAGCTGAGTGCTAGCATACACATGTGCATTGCTCTCAGCATCCTGACTGGATACAAAGGACCAGTTCCTGCTGCCACCACAGACTGTGCTCTTGAAATGTGAGTAAACCTCCTTTCCCATGCTTTTGTCAGAATATTTTATCACAGAAACAGAAAAAGAAACTAAAGCAGTTTTATTTTCTCATCCTTTATGTGTTTGTTTCACTGCAGGGTCTTTACTGTGGGTTCCACAGATCTGACTCCACCCTCTGCACATCTGACTTCTCTGGCTGTAGCTGGTAGTGTGAGTGGCTGAGCTCATACCTAAAGGAATTTAAAATCTAAATAGGAATATGGGATGCTGATGAAAGTCGCAGACTTAATTTGATGGTTTCAGAGAGTATTTGTTATTACTTCCGTCTTTTATGCATCATGACACGTGAGTCTCACACACTAATCCTAAACTGGAATGATTTTCTTTTGATATTCTTGGTCCTCACTGTTGAGGCTGGGCTGTTCACTGGTCACCCCCTGAAGAAGCTCATACTGCCTCCTTTATCCCCTTCAACAGCATCTCATTCTTGATGCCAGACTACGGTGTGAGGATCTGTTTAGCAAGAGGGCTGGTGCCCATCTAAGGGACTCTGACCCAGCCTGTGGTGGAGCC
>NW_008461439.1:0-753 GCF_000622305.1 Nannospalax galili
CCCTAAAAGCAACTGCACCTTGTAACAATGAACACACCTAAGGCTCTGATCTTGGTTTCTAATGCCATTTTTAATAAAAATGTTCAGAGCTCGTTGCAGAAATGGATCATCCTAGGAATGGAGCAGGGAATATATAAGGCGACCTCTTATAATAACACAAAATACAGATATATTCAGAAAAGAAAAAATTACATTGATAGGAATATGTCATAGAAACCAACTGAAACATTCCCAATGAAAAACACTGAGACAAGATCAACAAAATAAAATAGTGTTTTATTATAACCTTAAGTATAAGATAAATGCATAATGACATAAATAAATCATCAATTAATAAATGTGGAGAAGAGACAAACTCTCTTTACAGGCGATTGTTTTTGAAATCTTTACAGTTATTCTATCTTAAGTGAGGGAAAACATACTCCTCCATCCTTAGCCATAGGATCTCCACTCTGTGCCTTCTTTATAGAGGGTGGTATGAAAGTGTAGAAAGGGGTGTAACTTTAAATTAGAAAAACCTGAAAATACTATTTCAGTGAGATTGTTAGGGTCAACACTCACATATCATGTTGACATTACGTAGCCTTTACATAATTTAACAAAAATGGCATCCCTATGGTCATTTCCGCAAAACCTATCCACTTGAAAATCCTCAACTTTTTATCTTTCTGAAAGCTTATTAAATCATAAGTCTAATCATAAGAAAACAATTCAAACAATCCTAATAAAGAAACATCCTGTGGCTGGAGAGAT
>NW_008461440.1:0-748 GCF_000622305.1 Nannospalax galili
ACACACACACACACACACACACACACACACAGTGTTTCCTGCTTAGTAAAATCACACAAATTCTGTGAGGTTGGGGTATCTGTGCTTGGCAGTACTGGGGGGCAGGAGGTAGTATAGTAATATACACTAACATACTTTTAGGGCAGTGTTATGAGTACAGCATGCAGGGAAAGGAAGTGGTTATACATTTAAAGGAACAGCATGCAGTTTTTCCACATAAGGCCATTCTCTCTCTTTTTGAAGAGACAAGGCACTAGGTAGCAGGGCAGGGCAGGGGAGAGTAGGCTTCAGCAAAGACCTGTGGAAATGAAACCCTTTCACAAGAATGCCCTAGACCTGCACTTCAAGGAGCCCTGGATCCTGCAATGGTTCCTCTCATCCTCCTTTCAGCAAACCACAGCCTGGCCCACAGGCCACACTATTGCTTGTTTTTGTAAACAGGGTTTTGTTGGATGATGCTCATCCAACACTATCCAGGCTCATCTGCCACTATCTAGAGCTTGTACATGATGATGGTAGGGGCAAGCTCTGGTGACAAACTGGCCTGGCCTACAAAGCTGCGAACTTGGGCTCTTAAGATATGTGAGCTACCACTTTAGCAAAAACCAAACCCAGACATGTTTTATCTTATCCAGTACTCTACAACTGTATAATTTATTAATGCTAACCTTATTAGTTTTAAGTACAATTTATTATTTAAGTAAGTAACAATCCTTGTTTGGAGTCCCTGGCATGTCCAAGGATCGAT
>NW_008461441.1:0-752 GCF_000622305.1 Nannospalax galili
ACATTAGTGTTGAAAGTCACATAGGCTATAGTCTAAACCCACCAATGCTGTTTCTTTTAAGAAATGATGTAAAAAGCTCTATAAAAGTTTATGGATTTTTGAAATCAGGTCCAGAACCTCAGAATGCTAGCGTTTCTGGGTCCACTAGCATAATAAAAAGTGAGTTCTCCAACTCTCCAGGTGAGTGCTTGATTTGGGGACTGATTGATTTTCTATAACACAATAACTTTCCCAAGGTCACACAGCTACTTACAGACCCAAGGTTCAAACCTAAGACTGTTGGAAGCTTAGCTCTGCCATCTCTAGCTTCAATTTGAGGAAGAATAATTGCAAATAATTTAGATCTTCTTTTAAAAGATTGTTTTTATTTTTATTTTATGTGTATGAGTGTTTTGCCTACCCATATGCACCATGTATGTAGAGTTCCTGCAGAGGCCAGAAGATGGAATCAGATCTCCAGGAACTGGATTTACTGAGGGCTTTGAGCCACCATGTGGCTGCTGAGAACCAAACCTGGATCCTCTGCAAGAGCAGAAAGTGTTCTTAACCTCTCAGCCATTTCTCCAGCCCTAGAATTCAAATATTTTCTATCAAAAGTTGCTGAGAACCAAACCTGGGTCCTCTGCAAGAGCAGAAAGTATTCTTAACCTCTCAGCCATCTCTCCAGCCCTAGAATTCAAATGTTTTCTATCAAACATATGATCACAGGAACATAACATTTGTGATGCTAATTTGTTACACACACACACACA
>NW_008461442.1:0-753 GCF_000622305.1 Nannospalax galili
GAGCAAATCTCCTCATGTGACACCAAAGGCAGCTGTAGAAAACAAGACAAAGTCCTGTCACATCCTTCAGACCGATAGAAAATTAAGAGGACCCACACGAGACTTCTGATCAACGGGCACTTGGAGACATCAGAGAGGACAAAGGCCTCTTACATCCATTAATGTCTGGAGGAGACTGATGGTGAGATGATAGGCCATAGATCTGCTGCTCCAGACATGCAATGAGGACAAAGTGTGTGGAGGGGTGTCTCACCTACAGCAGCTGTGAAGTCCTCCTGGAGGCCATAAACCATGGAGAACAACCAATCACAGGACAGGACAGCAGCTGAAGTGGGAGCCTCCGAAGAGGTTTGCTCCAAATAGCCACATTCTGGCAGGCCCTGGAGGACAGGGCTTCCTGAGCTGAGCTGCCAGGTGACAGCTGCTGCTAGGGCTCAGGCAGACCCCAGGGGTATTTCTAGGCTGGAAGAGGGAGCAGTGCACTTGGCCCTGACTCAGCTGTTTGGGTCACAGCAAGCATTTGGCACCACACCTGTGTCAGTGATTTTCTTACTGCTTTACATATCTCATGTCACATTGAGGTTAGAGGATAAAAGCAGTCACCCATAGAAGCGGAGAGTGTTGGGAAGAACCCAGTTCTGTGCTAGTGATGAGGTAACAGGAGAAAATGCTTTATGTGGTACTATTTCTGAGGAGACATAAACAAAGAGCTACTCACCCCCCATAGGAAACGCACAATGGACCAAAGAAGGA
>NW_008461443.1:0-753 GCF_000622305.1 Nannospalax galili
AAAAAAATTCTATAGTGTGGATTTAATTTATTGTGAAATGTGTGTATGCTCAATATGCTTAACAGAAAAAGCTCTCTGGCAACAAATGATTATACAAAGTCATAGATCATAAAGACATACTTGGTGCAATGTAAGACAATTTTCCATTATAAAACTGGCCATTGGAAGATACTGATAGCATAGAATCAGCATGCTAGGTGTGCTAGGTCATGCCTGTAATGCTAGCAATATAGGAGGCAGATCAGGGGTGGGGCAGTTCTCTGAGAATCTGAGGCCAGCCTGGTCTACATAATGAACTTCAGGCCAGTTAGAGTTGCGCAGTAAGACCATATCTAAAATAAAAATAAGAAGACTATTAGCAGACAAATCATCCAGCTTCATTGGTTTGACCATTGCTGACAGCAATACATCATGATAGGAGTATATTTATAAGTAAAATGTTCACACATTGTACTGAAGAAAGAGAAGAGATCATGCAGGGCTCCACAATCCTTTGGCATGCGAACAGTTCCCAAGGCTTTTCCACTAGACCACCACTTTTAATAAAATCATTCCATAGACTAAACCCTTAGCTGATGGATCTTTGGGGGAAGTTAGTATTCTTATTCTGATACAAACCATAACAAATTCTCCCTTTCCCTATTGGGGAAGTGTCCCTCTCTCTGGCAGGTATCTCCCAGTCAGTAGAAGAGGCTGTAGAGAGTTGAGTCAGGAAGATTGTAAACTATAAAGGACAAAAGAATAAACTCAGAA
>NW_008461444.1:0-753 GCF_000622305.1 Nannospalax galili
CTCTTCTCTGTGATTCCTTTTCTCTGCCTCCTCCTCCTCTCCTCCTTCTCTAGTTCTCTAGCTGAATCTTTGACCTCTGCTTCTGGTTTCTTTCTGCCATCCTACAGGCAGTGTCCCCTCCACACATCTTGGCTTCCATCTCTGGAAGCTGCTTGGATGGTCCATCATGGATGGCAAAGTGCTCGCCAGCAAGAGGCAGGAGGTGACCTGCACCATCTGCCGCAACATCCTGAGGGATCCTGTCACTATCGACTGCGGGCACAATTTCTGTCTTCAATGCATCAGTGAGTTTGAAAAACCTGCCGACACCCTCTTGTGCCCCCTCTGCAAGGCTTCTGTGAACAGGAGCACATTCAAGCCTAACAAGCTGCTGGCGAGTCTGGTGGAGACAGTCCAAGCTATGGAAGCAGAAGAGACAGAGCTAAGGTGTCGGAGGCACAGGAAAAAGTTCCATTATTTCTGTGAGGAGGACAGGGAGTTTCTCTGTTCAGTGTGTCGTGATTCCAAGGACCACAGATCTCACAACGTCAGCCTGATAGAAGAGGCTGCCGAAACTTACCAGGTAGGCCCCGGGGCCCAGCACTCCTCGGCAACCAGGAGAGCTCCCTGGGAACATGGGAGTGGCTGCCTGTACTGGGTTGGCACCCATGCCCCACTCCCTGCTCCTGAGTGGGCAGTTTGTACCGAGGCCCAGGGGCTTCTGCAGCTGAGCTCTGGGAAATGCCAGTCAGCAATCAAGGCAGGAGGGAGAAT
>NW_008461445.1:0-753 GCF_000622305.1 Nannospalax galili
CAGTGTGATCTGCCAGGTTCCTGCTCCTGTGCCAGGCCTTCCATATCTGTGGCCATGTCCTCTCAGCCCTACCCACTCCATGATGTGCTGGTCCCTTTGGAACTATAAGCAAAAACAAATTCTTTTTCCCTTAAATTCTTTTTGGCAAGATTCTTTAGCAATGAGAATAAATTAACATAGAAATTGATACTGAGAATGAGGACATCTCTGTGGTAACTGTGTGACTTTTAAGCTTTTGGGTTGGACAAAGCCATTGGATGCTGTAATCTGAACTTAATCTTAAAGCCATTCTAGTGGGAGGTTACAAGACAGTAATGCTGACAGAAACATAGACAGTTAAGAGGCCTGGCTCATGAGGTTTCAGACAGAGGAGACAAGGCTCTATCATGAATCAGGCTAGGAGCCATTCCTGTAACATTTTGGCAAAGTATCTGGTTGCATTGTGCCAGTGTCCTGAGAATTTTCATGAGGCTGAATTAAAAAGTAATGGACTCTTTTCTTTGGCAGAAGAAATTTTCAAGACAGCATAACATCAGGTCTACAGAGCAACTAGCTCTAATTACTGTTATGCAGGTCTACAGTGAAAAATAGCAATGAGTGAGGCAAGAAGGCTTTCAAAAATCCACAGCTTGGAGAGGAAAACAGCATTAGGACATTGAAGGTTGAACCAAACAGAAGCTGTACATTGTTAAGGAGATTGTAGAGTCATTAAATAGAAGCCTCCTGCTCAGCAGTAGAACAACAGGAAAAGTG
>NW_008461446.1:0-753 GCF_000622305.1 Nannospalax galili
CTATTTCTGATCTCAATGAGGAAGTGCAGGATTTCAGACCAACTACTTAATGCATTTTATATGAGGTGACTGATTTTTATATAAGCAAATATAGTACAAAGTAATTATTAGTACAGGTATGTTCCAGTGCCCACAAAAGTTTGTTATATGACAAACAGCACTTGCTGACAAACTAGAAAAGGCCATTTTAGTCCACTGAAATGCAAGCATAACTGCTGGACTGTTAGGGTTAAATTGCAAACCTGTGGTTATTGGCAAACACAGAAACTTAAGAGTTGTCACTTAGAAAACTGAAAATATGTTTTAAGGGAAATTTGCATTGAGGGCAATATGATTTTATTTATTTAAGAGGAATTATAAAAGGAATTATCAACTGGTTGTGCTAAATAAATTCCAAGAATACATTTCTCATGACAAGATGTACTTACTACAATGCACTTCATTAACAATATTTCCCTAAAAATCACCAACTCTGAACAGTAATATTTCATGTTGAACTTCTGCTACATTTTAGGGTAAACAGCCGTAATAGATTGGCTATGACTATTCAAACAAATGGGTTGACAAATTCCTGCAAAGAGAAATTGAAATTCTTTTCTAAAAGATAATTGGGACTATAGAAATACTTGAAGTCAGGACTGCAGGTGTAGTGTTGGCAGAGTGCTTGCTTAGTATGCATGAAGCAAAGCCCAGGGTCCAGTTTCCACCAGCATATAAAACTGGCATTGGTGGTATGCTTCTATTAACAGCACT
>NW_008461447.1:0-753 GCF_000622305.1 Nannospalax galili
CTCTGCCTCCCGAGTGCTGGGATTAAAGCCGTGCGCCACCACACCTGGCTGTAGGGCAGTCTCCCACTAGATGTGGAAGACCAAGAGGAGGAGCAGGATGCCAAGTAAAATCCCCTTTGAGGGCACACCTCTGTGATCAAGACTGCCCGTTAGACTTCCACCTCAAAAAAGTTCTACCACCTCCTGATGGCGCTGAGCTGGAGGCAATTCCTTAGTGGATGGACCATGGGGGACACTTACCGAAATGATTTTGCACTTAATTTTGATCTGCTATTTGAAAATTCCTAAATGATAATCCTGTTGCCTCAAGACAGGCAAACCCAAGTCTATCTACACTGTCACTCCAATTCTGGCTAGAGATGGCCACTGTGAAAAATCTCACATGGCGCTTGTAAGCTCCTTCCCAGCTGTTATTGGAGGAACTCAGGAGCCTGTGTGCTTAGGTGAAGTGTTTGTCTTTGAGCTGCAGCTCTGTCACTCAGTGACAAGTCACTGAACTGTATCCCTCAGTTTACCTAGGTTCCCCTGAAAGATGGAGACAATAATACCCATTTCATAGGGTTTTGTGTGGGTTAAAAAGTGTTAATTTGTGTACAGCATCTAGAACAATGCCTGACATGAAATAAATGCTCAAAATGTTACATGCTATAAAACTACAAAGACATGTTTTACACATAAGGAGTCATGCAAGATACCCATTTCTTTCAGCATTATAGACGGGTGTGTGTCTTGGGACAGCTACTGAGATAATTT
>NW_008461448.1:0-753 GCF_000622305.1 Nannospalax galili
ACATGATGGAGAAAGGTAGTGGGCTATACTGGTTTGTTTCTAAATTTCTGGTGTTCTTTGAGATCTGATTGAATTTTACCTCCTGTAACTTGCTCTTTAACTATCAGTTGGTGCTGTAGACCTGTCATCTCTTCCTATGGCAATCCCATGATCTCTAACCCAGCCTGGACGTTGGTTTACTGCTTCTGATGTAAGGGAAGGTCTTGATTCTCGTTCACCTTGGCTTTGGGTTCTCTCAATTTGTTCAGCCATTTGGAATTGACCCATCAGACTGACGTCTGTCTCAGAAGATCTTCCCTACTTTGTTTAAGGATAGAAAGAAAATTCCACAGTTCTCTCTAGATCAGAGAGGGCGTTTTGAGTTCGCCCCTGGCATTAAGTGGATATTAGAACAACTTCAGGACTCAGAAAGATGTTTTCAGAAGGATATTTTCTCTTTCTTACTGCATTTAACATTTCCTTCTAGAAATGATTTCCAGAGTGGTTGGTTTGGTTGGGTTGGTCTGGTTTGGTATCAGATACTTTGTCAGACTGTCTTCTGTGACTATCAGAACCGCTTTGGTGGTAGCTATTATCCTTTATATGAAGAAGTTCTTCTTTTAAAGGCATCATAGAAATCTTTACATAGATCGCTCAAGGCTACCATACAAAAACAAGAGGAGTCTGGATTGGATGCGAAGTAGATTTGACACCAAAACCAACCTCTTTCTGTTTTATCAAACTGACTCTTTAAAAGTGAATGTATTGGGCTGG
>NW_008461449.1:0-753 GCF_000622305.1 Nannospalax galili
ACACACACGTTATGTGCATTTATGATACTAGATATGGACCTAAGTAAGAACTCTACCATAGAGCTACATCCCTGGGTCAGGGTTTGTTCAGAGCCTTGCCATTTAGCTCGTCTGGTCTCAAATCCATGATCCTCCTTCCTTGGCTTCCCCAGTATTGAGATTCCAGGTGTGCAGCACCATGCACAGCTTGATTGCTCCAAAGTCTCACTTGACACGGCCAATATTTCTAGAGCCATTTTGCTAGGTGCATGGCACAGATTTTTGAAGCTGAATATGTTCACAAAATGTATTGCTGTCTTCAGAGAAGTCTTAAAGTCAATCTTAAACTAACCCTATGTATTTGAGAGCAGCCTGGCTCCTACTAATTAGCAGCTAATATTAATGAACCTAAGTGGAGCTACTTTACTTATGCAGTCCAGCTTTGATTAGTGTTTATATCACTATGAGTAGCAGTGCCAGTTTCCTTAGCACACTTGTTAAAGGCAGAACTGCCTATACCTTCCTCGGTGCTTCCTGCAGGTTCTGCCAAAAGCCAATAAGGCCTCACCACTTGGCTTCTTTAAAGCAATGAACAACCTTTCTCTAATCACACTTTGAAGTGGGTTTTCTGGGCTCAGAAACAGAAACATTCCTCCAGCTTCTATTTTCAAAAATATTCCCGGCAAAAACACTTATAGGAGACTAGAGGAAGATGGGAAAATGCTTCATTGCAGTAAACAAATTATCACACTCAGGGGCTTGCTAGAGAATTCA
>NW_008461450.1:0-753 GCF_000622305.1 Nannospalax galili
CTCACATACATGCAGGCAATATACTCATACACATAAAAATAATTTTAAAAATACATTTAAAAATACAGTTTTAGGGAAACAAAAACGAACAATAGAAAATATCTTAATTTTGCTATAAATTACATTCTGATGTAGTATTTATATATTTTGGGCCAGCTGAAATACTCTTTTTTTATACTAGAAGCAAAACATTTAAAATCACATGTGTGGTTTGCATTATATTTCTATTGGGCATCATAATCTAGAGTCTAGATACCACCACCCCCTCCCCACCGACAAGCTAGAAAACATCTAAACATCATCTGTAACAGTCAAGGCCCTCTGCAACCAGCCCCCACATGCTTTTCCTATCCTGTGTTCTTATAACCCACCACATCATAAACCAGCCTAACTCAACAATATCTGCTATTCCTCTTGTACACCCTTGTGTTTCCCGCCTTCGGTTTCCTCTGCCCTCTCCTGGGGTGTGCTTTGTGGCCCTCCCAATGCTCATGCCCTATCCTTCCCCAGTGGCTTTGCTCACTTTTGCTTCCTCAGGCCTAAGAACCACCTTATATCTCGGCTAGAGGATATTTCTCCCTCCAAAGTACTTTAGGTACCTTAATCATCTCCTACCTCACAGTTTCATGGATCTAAGTAATTTATTGGTTTCTTATCTTCATACTTTCCTTCCAAGCCCTACACCACTTCCCACTCACGGAGCCAAAGATGAGGGTTCCCACCCAGGTGGTCAGAGTCCCGCTGACCAACGCC
>NW_008461451.1:0-753 GCF_000622305.1 Nannospalax galili
TCATAGTGCTGGAAGGTGCTATGCATGCTACTGGAGGAGAAAAGTAATCATCAACCTTATCAAGTTGTGAACCCTGCCAGCTACAATAACAACCAGCCTGGCAAGACATGCTCACAGGTGCAACAGTGGCACAGACAGCATGGGAGCAACCAACTCTCCATTCTCTCATTACATTTAAGGCCTGCTCCACAAGATGAAATTTACATCTGGCACAGTTATCAGAGCCAAGAGCCTGTGGCTAGATGGGTCATAGGCCCCAGGGGAGAACCTACTACTATCCTTCTGCTAAACAGACATATTATTAAAACAACTCCTAAGTACTTATCTTTATACCCACATATTAGTGTATCTCCCAAGACTCATCAGAGAGTGAGGCAATTAACACAGAGAATCACAACTGGTCAAGATGCAGAGAATAAGAGACTACAGAATGTTGAGCCCTAAATGGGACACCTATATGACACCCCTTCCTTCCAAGGTTCAGGGATCATTGCTGAAGGGGGGTGGAAAGACTGTAAGAGCCAGACACAACAGGGCAGTCACACATATTAACTCACAGCAGTTGTGATAGCATGCATAAGACCTACATGAGCTCGAGCCAGACAACATCCCCAACATGGAGAGAGGAGGTAGACACAATGTCTCACTCCTAGTTGAGAGCTATTTGCAATTGATAGCTGCTGGGAGAGGGAGAGTCAATTTTCTTTAAGGGTATGGTCCCTAGTGGGTCAATCACACTCCAACAGATGGCCA
>NW_008461452.1:0-753 GCF_000622305.1 Nannospalax galili
CAAATTAATGTAAATTTTTGAAATTTACATTTTAAAATTATTTTAACTTGAATAAAACTTTTAAATATTAGGTAATTACAATTAAAGTTTGTCTGTGAAGCCAATGAAAATGATTATGAAGGAAAAAAATTTAAATGTCAGGCACAACAAAGAATTATAACTGCAAAGAATTGTAAATAAAATTATTTAATAAAGGTGTCTGATGAGGTTGTTTTGTGCTTCCATATCAAATTTCCATGGTTTTTAGTGAAAGGGCAAGAAAAGGGAACCAAAGCTGAAATTCATAATTCACTACACATTGACAGAGCCATCTTCAAAAATGTAATGTGATCAAACAGACAGACTGAAGCAGAAACATATTTACTGTTGTGGAATTATGGAAGTTAGGACAGAGCTGTAGCTTTTTCTTGAAAATCCTATATTAAGTGCTGTATCATAAGGTTATTTAAGTGAAAGATACACAGGATATTGTAAATCATTATTTTTAATGTATATTTATTGAGTTTTTGTACATGTCATGCAATAAATTTTAATCATATTTAGAGCTTCATCCACCCCTCATAGGGCCACCACCCCCTCCCTCACACACAGCAGATTTCTTGCTCTCTGTTATATATATTAAGACCTATCAGATCAAGCTTTTATATCCAGATGTCACTTTCAGGGCAAGTTCATCCACTGGAGTTTAATCAGCTTATTTAAAGTTACTCCCTTAAAGAATATCAACTCTCCCTCACCCAGCAATGATCAGTT
>NW_008461453.1:0-753 GCF_000622305.1 Nannospalax galili
TGTATATAATCTATAAAGAATTCTTAGAAGTAAAAAAAAAGACAAGTCAATCTAAATTGGACAAGACTTGAATAGATATTTTCCTAAAGAAGACATGTATGACTAATACGTATATGAAAAATATTCAATACTGGTCATCAAAGAAATGAAAATTAGGACTATAATAAGGTGGTCATATACACTTTTTAAGAAATTACTATATTAATATAGATTTTTTAAAGTAAGCTGTTGGCGAGGATGACAGGAAGACAGAACTCACACTTATGCTGGGAATGCAAAATGACACAGCTACTTCAAAAAAAAGCTTGATAATTTCTTTAAAAGTTAGCTATAACTCAACCATGTGATCTTCCTGTTTTACGCCAAGAGAAATGAAAACAAGCCACATCAAAACAGATACATAAAAGATTCTGTCAGTGTTATTTATAAAAGCTCTAGATTGAAAACAACCCAATTATCAACTAACAGACACACCGATAAGCAAATTGAAATATTTCTCTATAAATAGTACCGTATTCAGCATGGGCCAGCCTCCAAAGCATTACTGTAAATGAAAGAAGTCAGATCCAAACAACTCTGTATTGCATGGTTGCTTATGTGATGTGATGGTTAATTGTGACTGTCAGTTTGATTGGGTTCAGAGATGCCTGGTAAATCAATAAATTTACCAGTCATCACATAGATGCCTGGTGTGTCTGTGGGGGTGTTTCTGGAGATGTCTGGCATGTAGGACAATAAGTGAAAGGGTAAGCC
>NW_008461454.1:0-754 GCF_000622305.1 Nannospalax galili
GTCCTCAGTGCAGACTTTGGTACCCAAGATGGGAGGCTTCTGTCAAAAATGCCAAACATGGAGCAGGCTTGACAGACTCAAAACTCTCATATGTTTCCCAACCAGCAGTGCCCAGGCTGGCACCACGGACAGAAGGGTTGACAAAGGAGAGGAAGCTAAGTTTGGGACCACCACAATGTTGCCTCTGATCTGAGCATTGTTCACATCACACCAGCCCTTCACCCCCTTTGGAAGATTTCAGCATGAAGGGTTTCCTCATCCCTGCTGAGGACTCTACCTGGCAACTCAGGAATCCACACCTCACTGGCTGAGACACTCCACTGGAGAGGCAATCCTGAGCCAGGGGGCGAAGGCACAGCTCCATTCTAGGGAACCACTCCTCTCCCCTGAGGCTGGCTGGGCCAAGTAGAGCATGCCAGTGACCAGAAAGAGACAGTGGGCTCTCCAAGGGAGGAAATCTGGGACCCGAATGACAACAGTGTGAGGATGTTTATAATTCTTTGAGTGGTGGTGCAGCTAAAGCCCTCTACTTCTCTAAGGGTCTACTTGACACATGTCCCATGGCCAGTGTTGAAATCCCTCTATCTCGCCTCTATCCTGCCTCTATCCCTCCCCTCCTGGAGGAGTGTCTCCAGACCAATCCATTGCCTACTCAAAATCCTCCTATGGCTTCTATATTTCCTGTATCAGTCAAGGTCTTTAACAAAATCAGCTCTCTTTATATTTTGCCACCCTCCCTCAGCATCCTGTCTCC
>NW_008461455.1:0-753 GCF_000622305.1 Nannospalax galili
CTTGATTTTTCGCTGTCACAAGTGAACTCTGTTATTACCTTGTCTGGCCTCAGTTTCTCTCAGTGAACTGGTAAGAGTAGCTGCAGCTTTTCCAGCCTTGGCTGATGGAGCAGCTTTGAGGGGGGTCATCATTCCACCCCTTGAAAGGCTTGTTCTGCCAACTGAGGAAAGATTGGGAAAATGCCCTAGTGTCCCCTAGGGCCTGGAGCATCTACCCCCAGGGCCGTACAAATCCCTTCCCCCTTGTCTCCTTGGGCTACTCCCTGGACCCCCAGAAGGACCTCAGGGCTGCCCTGTTCTGCACAGCTGCCACGTTCCCAGACTTGTGAGGTTAAAACATTTTTATACATGGTTCCCTTCTGATTCTTATTTGGAGAAATGTGGCTGTGAATTTGGTGAGAAATTGGGCAGATCTTTGAAATGCACGAAAGAGGTAAAGCTCTCGTCTTCCCCCCAGCACCCAGCCCTATCTTTTCCTTCCATTGTTGCCAAAGCTGACTTGGGGACAAGACATTCTTGTTTCACACCTCATATGCTGTGTGTGGAAGGAAGGTTTAGGTACCTTGGTTAATGATGACAGGGAGTACCCACTGTTTATTAAATTACCTGTTTGCACTAACAGTCTGAATGTCACTGATCTTTGTGACAGCTGTGAAAGATGAGTATTTATTACATGTGTCCACAAATGAGGAAACTAAGGTTGGAGCTGGTGTGCCCTTGGAACCATTAAACATTGGGAACCCAGCTGGTTAA
>NW_008461456.1:0-754 GCF_000622305.1 Nannospalax galili
TGGAGGAAGCATGTCACGGGGAGTGGGCTTAGAGAGTTCTCAAGCCTTGCAGGATCCCAAGTCAGTTGCATTCTACATCCTGTGCCTGCCTGAAGATGGGAGCCTCTGCTTTCTGCTCCTGATCTGGCCACCTCCAGCCACCATGCCTCCGGCCAAGATGGACTCTAATTCCCCTGGAACCATACGCTCAAATAAACTCTTCTTTTTATAAGTTCCGTTCGTCATAGTGTCTTATCACAGCAACAGAAAAGAAACTAAGACAATCCCCCAATAACTGAATATTTCTATAGCTTCTTTTCTTTTTTCTCTCGTAAGTAACACGGGGGTACACATCTCCAATTACAATTTTTCTTTTATATTTTATATTACTTTCTTGGGAAATATCCCCATAAGTGGAGCTCCTGAGCCTTATAAGAGATACAAGCGTTTCAGAGATTGCTCAGTTGCTTTCCAGAAGAAAAAGCTGGTACAGTTTATGTCAGTATGAAATTTCCTTTTTTTCTCTTGACCCTTGCAAAGAATACAGAATATATATATATATTTGAGGCAGGTTCTCCCTGTAGCCCCAGCTGGTTCTTGGATCTTGCTATGTAAACCAGACTAGCCTCAATCTCACAGAGATCCGCCTGCCTGGCTTTAAAATTTGATATATTGAATTAATATTTAAAATTGAGAATTTGGACTGGAGAGATGACTCAGCAGGTAAGAGCACTGACTGCTCTTACAGAGGACCCAGGTTCAATTCCCAGCACCC
>NW_008461457.1:0-753 GCF_000622305.1 Nannospalax galili
GGCAATACACACATACACATAAAGTAAAAATAATAAATAAAATTTAAAAAAAGAAATATAACAAAGATCCCATTTTATTTCTGCTCTTAAACCATCTCAGGTATGCAAGATAATGACCCCTCCAAAATATTCTAATCTCTAACTTTTGGTCCCTAGGATCTATAAATATGTGTTCTTACATGGTAAGAGAGTCCTTGCAAAAGTGATTAAGTGAAGGATCTTGAGGTAGGGAAACTAGTTTTGATTTTCTAGGCATAATGGCAAGGGTCCTTTACAAAAAGGAGGCAATAAATTCAAAGGAAGGTGGATGGATGGATGGATGGATGGATGGATGGAGAGCCTGGAGTGGTGCAGTTAGAAGGAGGGAGTGAACAAGGACTCTTTGAGGGCCGTTAACATAGATGAACCCCAGAAGGTGGGAAAGTCAAAGAACACATTCTCCCTATGGTCTCTTGCAGGAATTCCATCTTCTTACTACCTTGACTGAACCCCATTTATTATGGATTGAGTTGTGTCCTCCCAGAAGACACTAGAGTCAAAACACACTTTAGAATGTGTTTGGAAGACATGTCTTTATAGAGTTGATTGACTTCAAATGAGGTCAGTAGAGGAGGTTCTAGTTTCATTCAACTGGTATAAAAGGGGGAAATGTGAACACAGACACCCAAGAACATCACGAGAAGATGAAGACACACTAAAGGGTAAGCCAAGTGTTGCCATTACGCCACCAGAAACTAAGGGAAAGGTACAAAA
>NW_008461458.1:0-754 GCF_000622305.1 Nannospalax galili
AAGAGCATGTTATTAGCAGATCAGGTCTGCACTTGACCTCAAAATGGATGCTGGCAGTTTGGTTTCATACAGGCATAACTATAGTAGTGCAGTGCGTAGTAAACACCACACACTTTGAATCCAGAACTATTGATAAGTGCCTCTGATCCCAGAAGCCATCAGGAAATGGGTGGTGGAGACAGGGGAACACCCAGAAGCTTGTGGGCAAGCTTGTCTGGTATATGTAGTGGTGAAGACCAAGAGATTCTCTCTCTCTCTCTTTCTCTCCCTCTCTCTTTCTCTCTCTCTTTCCCTCTGAGTTTCTCTCTCTCTATTTCTTCATCTGTGACACATTAACACACAAAAACACACACACACACACTCACAAATAAACGTAAAGTAAACAACAGTAAAAGAACATTATACACTGAAGAAATCCGTTCTGTTCACCTCTGGTGGGAATCAGTAATGCACTGTTTAATAAAAACATTTAATTCTAGAATAAAATGAAATTCCAAAGCTATAATTGAAAGTATATTTTTCATATTTTTCATTCAGTGCACTAACTACAATAATATAGTAGAATAATATTTCAGAACTAATATTAATGTATTTCATTCATATAGATCTCAAAGGAAACAGCAGAGTTTGTTTACCATTGAAGGTAAACTGTAATATCTAATATGTTAAGCATCAGAATGATGAAATGATGAAAGTTATTGAAGGCTATGTCTTGATAATATGTAAATTTGTTTTCATAGGAACTCATAATCAA
>NW_008461459.1:0-754 GCF_000622305.1 Nannospalax galili
TGTGTGTGACACGAAGCAAAAGTACTGGACAGAAAAAGTCCAGGCTTTTCCCCTACAGTGCCTGTTTTCATGCGGATCCCTCCAGATGCAGCTGCTGACAGTGCCATCCAGAAGCCGTGCTACTTTACTGACACTGTATCTCATCACGTGGTGCTATGCACCGAGTGTCAGAGGAGTGCTGTGACATGCATGCTCACTCACCCGCAGCTTCTGCCTCTTGGCTCGGCTTTGCCATGTGTTGCTCTGAAAGTGTTTATTGAACAACATCCCTTTGAATGAGCAGGGGTTCCTTTCTTTTTGCCCCATCCCATCATGCCCCTTATCTTTTATAAAGATAGAATCCAGGTTACTTTAAGCCAGTATTTTTAATTAGGATTGCTATTACTGGCATTCTAAATTAAACCCAAAGTGTACTTTTCCCATTATGCTGGTATTTTAGAGCACAATTTTGCTGACTGGCTCTGCATTTTCTTCCCCTACACAATCACACTGCAGTGGACTCACCTATGAATAAATGCCACACACGGCACCTGGCACACAGCTCTCCTGGAGATTTTTAAACATCAGACTTCCTGCTCCTTCTTCAAGATATCAGTATTTCTCAAAAGACAGATGAATGGATCAAATGAAATGCTGGCTGTCTTGGGGCCTCTGGGATGTTTTCCAAAAAGAAAACACATTCACAAAACCATAAGCAAAACGGTGCTGCAAACCCTCAATCCCTCGGAATTATTCATGGCTCCATATAAAGAAA
>NW_008461460.1:0-754 GCF_000622305.1 Nannospalax galili
TGCTGTATGTTAGCATTAACAGTCAAATACCATTTGGTTATTTAAAGACCAACAGCAACTCTGTCTTCGACTTTGGGAAGATTCCACCAAATGGTTATGTAAAAGAATAGGCTGCAGAGTCTGTAGAAAACTTCTCTTGGGGTGGGGAGCCAAGGAGAGGGCTCAGTAGATAAAGGGTTTGCTGTACAAACATAAGGACATGAGTTTGGATACCCAGTTCCAGAGGAAAAGCCTGGTATGGCTGCTCTGCACAGGCTGTAACTCCCACACTGGTGTTGGAGACATACAAGATGGGTCCTCCAGATTGCTGGCTATCCAGTCTTGCTGAAGTTGTGAGCTCCAAGATCAGTGAGAGTCCTTGTCTCAGAAAATTATGAGTATAATAGAAGATGCCCTATATTGACCTTTGGGCCTCCACAGTTAAGCCCATGTGCACACAAATGCATATACCACACACATATACACAAGCACTCAAAAAGAAAATTGCAGCTCAGATAAGATGATTAAAGTTAGATTTGTCAGAGAATAAGTACCACTTAATGTGCTAGAAAACAAAGAAAATAAACAAATGGATAAATTGCCCACTCTGTGCTTTCAAGCAACAAGCAAAGTGGTTGTTTACCTGGCAGCTTGAGCCATGTCTACAGGCCACTAATGACCATTAAAGAAGAAGCAGTTGAGCTTCGTGTGGAGTCTGTTTTCACTTCTGACTGCCATGACTGAGCTCAGATGTGTGTGCTTCAATCTGTATATG
>NW_008461461.1:0-754 GCF_000622305.1 Nannospalax galili
TTGTCCCCACTTAGTGGTGCTCTGTGGCAGGTTTAGGAGGTATGGCCTTGCTGGCAGAAGCAAGTGACTGGGACTGGATTTGAGAGTCCTTAAGCCTTTTGGGGTTTCCCCATTTCTCTATGATTTTCCCCATTTCTCTTGGCTTCCTGTGCCTGCTTGAAGATGGGCCCTCAGCTTTCTCTTCTACCTGCCTCCTGCTCTTTCCCCCCATCTTGATGGATTCTTATTTCTCTGGAACCTTCAGCCCAAAAAACTCTAACTCCTCTAAACTGCCTTGGTCATGATGTTTTTTCACATCAACAGAAGAGTGACTAATACAACCCTTTAACATTATCTTTGGCAGTGCCTTTCCCTTTAAAGTCTGCTTTGTCTGCTATTAAGAGAGTGATGTGCCTCTTTCTGTAAGTGGCCTGAGGTGACCTGTGAAAATGGGTCACTACTCTCTTGACCCAGAAAACCCTACAAAATCACACAAATCAAGAGGTTCCAATCTTCCAGTTCACTTTAAGAACACCTGTGAAACTGCCCAGGACATCAAGTGTATGCATATCTGAAAAGCTACCAAGTATCTGAAAGACATCTTTTTAAGGAAGCATTGTGTACCATTTTGCAGTATCACCATGGAGTTGGTAAGTGTGCTCAGGCCAAACAGTGGGGCTGGACACCCGGTTGGTGGTCCAAAAAGTGCTGAATTTTGCTGTATATGCTTAAAAATGCAGAAAGTAATGCTGAACTTAAGGGTTTAGATGTAGAC
>NW_008461462.1:0-753 GCF_000622305.1 Nannospalax galili
CATGGGCATTGCACAACACAGGTGCACTTACACACATGCAGGCAATACACTAATACAGATAAAATAAAAATCGTAAATAGAATATTTAAAAATGGTCTTGATGACCCCTTTTGTTTCTCTTTTATTTTAATTAATTTATTTTTACTTCATGAGTATGTATACGTGCCTGCATGTATGTATGTGTACCATATACATGCAGTTCTCAAGCAGGCCAAAAGAGGGCACCAGATCCTCTGGAACTGAGTTATAAGTGATTGTGAGCTGTCATGTGAGTGCTGGGAACTGAACCCTGGTCCTCCACAAGAGCAGCCAGTGCTCTTAATGGCTGAGCCACCTCTCCAGCCTCTATCCCTTTCATTTCTACAATGTTCTATAAGACAAATGAAGCATGTGAGGTGAACGTGGAAAAAGTTCTTTGAAATCCGAAGTGTTTCTTTTCCTTCCTGTCTGCCATCCCACATCACACAGGCATACACACACAAATACACACTCATACATATGTGTACACACAGGCACACACATTCCCATGCACATACATACATAACTTGTATACACGCACAGACACAAGGCCACGTCCCTAGTGCCTTGGTTATGTGTGCAACCCTCAGTTGGGCTTTCACAAATACAAGGCAGGCAGCACTTTCCTAACAAGGTCCTAGCAACGACTCCAATGGTAATGAACTCTGTATCTTAAACAAAAAAGACAACCTAAGCTTGAAGAAGGGCCTTGGCCACCTTCCATCCTGTGAAAGG
>NW_008461463.1:0-754 GCF_000622305.1 Nannospalax galili
AAAAAAAAAAAGCGAGAAATTCCTTTCTTCTCATTTCTCTCTTGGCTGACTGTGTTTGGATCTTTTCTCTGACCTTGCTGCTGAGCCAAAGAAATAAAGTTCAGAAAGGAAGTGAAAGAAGTCTGCTCCATCTTGGAGGCCTGTGGGCCATTGCTTCAGCCCGGTCACACTTGGCTGTTGACAGGGGCTCCAAGCCACTCTTGCTTGTTGCCAAGCAGGCTCACTGATCTTAGCAGGGCAGTGAGCATCCCTCTCTGCCAGGTTCAGCTCACACCTTGTCCCTGAGGAGGTGTTATCACCTCCCCCTTTCACATGCCAAAATTCAGACCTGGGAGGATCAGTGTGAGGGGGATGGAAGCTGGGGTCTGACCGAGTGCAGGTTTGGCCTCATCTCCCTTCTGTGAATTTTGGCTGTAGACCACATGGATGCTTTAAAACTCACAAAAATAGTTCAATACATCTTAAAGTAAGAAGAAAGGAGCTTGTACGTTGGAAAAATGCTTCAAAATATATTAATATATTCATCTTTATACCAATGCAGTAGTAAAATAAAAATTTATATTTATATTCATAGATAATTATATTTAAATGCATTTATATTACATACCTATATTTACATTGTACAATTGATTGCATATGCATATCTATGTATGTATGTGTGTATTTATTTATTTGTGTGGATGAAGGGACCCAGGAAGGCAAAGGTATCAAGACCACTTGTCATAACATAGTCCTCATAAATAGCTCCAGGGAA
>NW_008461464.1:0-754 GCF_000622305.1 Nannospalax galili
TGTGTGTGTGTATACATAAATATATGTATGATACTGTGATAGATAAATTTTATCAAAAGTAATTTCACTAGGACATTGGGAGTGGTGGTGCCTTTAATCTTAGCTTTTGGGAAGCAAAAGTAGGCATATCTTTGTGATCACCAAGCCAGCCAGGGCTGCACAGTAAAACTTTGTCTCAAATACCCTTTTCTTTAATCCAAACAAGTTATGTGACTGTCTGCCTCCTACTGCAGTATGAGGTCATCATGGGACCCAGAAAGTGCATGTGAATTAGGTCAGCTGTTTGGCTAAGTGCAGTTATCTCAGGAACTTTTACACATCAACTACATTCTCTGTCAGATTCTGTAGGGCTAAAATAAGCCACCAGTTCTTCTGTGATGCCCCACAGTTGCTCAAGCTCTCCTGCTCCAATGATAACATTGGAGTGAATAGAGCGGTTGCCTTCATTGGTGTTGTGGCATTTGCCTGCTTCATCACCGTTTCCCTTTCCTGTTTCCAAATAGTTTCCACTCCACAGTCCTCAGGATGCCCTCTGCTTAAGGTCTGTCTAAGGTCTTCTCCACCTGCCTGCCCCACTGCAGTGTTGTCTCATTTTTATCTCTCCACAGGCACCTGTTTGTATCTCAAGCCACCTTTAAACTCAACAGCTTCTCAAGACCTCATGTTGTTTATCTTTTACACAGTACTATCCCCAACACTCAACCTTGTTATCTACAGTTTCAGGAATGAGGCCATGAAGGGGGCTGTAAGGATG
>NW_008461465.1:0-754 GCF_000622305.1 Nannospalax galili
GAAATTGTTATTGAATATGTCAATGCTGTTGTAATAAACTGTTTCTTCTAAGTATGTGGTTATTAAATAAATAGTTTTTTTAAAAAGTTCTGAGAAAAAGAAAAATAAGGCTTGTGGGAAGAGAAACAGTTCATACAACTCAACAACAACAAAGGCATCCAGGGGAATTTCCAAGAATATAACATCATAAAAGTGCAATAGTCTAAATCATGTTTCTGAATGTTTCTATACAGACAAGCCCATGCGGGATGTTTTTTTGTTTGTTTTTGGTTTTTGTTTTGTTTTTCTTCAGAGCAAAGCAACCTAAGTTTTTATTCTGTTTTCATAATTTCTCTTTCCAATATCAGAGACAGAAAAAAATATGAAATACAAATTTGATGATCATTACCTTGAAGGCCAGATCAGCTCAGCAAGTGATAAAAGAGGCTCCATATAACAGTGCATTGCTGTCCTGCTGCGGCTTTGGAAGGGACTGGAGAGTCAAAATTACTTGGATCAAAGAAAGATTCTGAAAGAACATGAAAGCAGTGCCGTGTCAGCCTTCCAGGCAAACCACCATCAAATCCCCCACGTTAGCGGTTTCGCGGCCCACCTTCTCTTCAGCACTCACGTTGGCTGACATGGTGCCGCCGTTCCCATCCTTGCTATTTTTCAATATACTTGGTAGATATAATCTTATACATATATCTATGCTGCATCTGCTGTCTATAAAAATTCTTCATTTGGGGGCTGGAGAGATGGCTCAGTGGTTAAG
>NW_008461466.1:0-754 GCF_000622305.1 Nannospalax galili
AATAACTGTGGGTCTGGTTCCTGCTTTGAGCTCCTGTCTGGTTTCCTCCAATGATGGACTATAACCCATAGGGTGAAATAAACCCTTTCTTCCCCGAGTTAGTTTTGGTCATGGTGTTTATCACAACAGAAAGCAAACTAGGACATGTACCAAAGGGTAACCTCAGCAGAGGAGAACTTTAACAATCAAGAGGTTAGGATGACCTGCTCTCCAACTACCAGTCAGCCTCTTTCCCCAGCCATCCTTGTTATCACTTAATAGGCTCATGAGCAAAGTGGCCACGGTGACCGGAATGGACAATATGCATGCACTCAGCAGCATAGACTTCATGGCTCAGCTGGCTATAGCCATTGCTGAGTACCCAATCCTCCAGCACCACCGCCAAATCTGGTACCGGTACAGAACCGTTCCTGGAGGTGATCAGCCACCAACGTGGTGTCAGGCTGATTACACAGGACCACTTCCATCACAGCAGGTGCAGCATCTTGTCCTCACAAGAACAGACACTGAGTACACATTTGCCTTTCCTGCACACAGTTCTTCTGTCCAAACTACGATCCGCAGACCTAAAGAATGCCTTGTCCATGGCTGTGATATTCTGCCCAGCAGCCATTATGACCAAGGAAATCATTGCACCGCCAAAACAGTGTGGCAATGGGCTCGCGCTCACGGAACCCGTGTCTCGTGCTTTCCACCACCATAAAGCAGCTGACTTGATAGAATGTGGAATAATCTAAGACTCGGTCATTTTTTT
>NW_008461467.1:0-754 GCF_000622305.1 Nannospalax galili
CTATTAAAGATGCAACTTCTTAGCATTGACCCCTTAGTATGTAACCAGAACACAGACCTCTGAATTTTAAAACAGCTCCTGAGAGTTTGAGAAAAGTAGTGACTCCTTCACTTGTGTTCAAAAATAAAATCTTAAGCTTTATGCAAAATAACATCAATGTGAGTGCTGGCCTGGAATCACTTCCATACAGCAACAGAAGCATCACTGGAACTGTATAAAGAAACAACTTACTTATTTGCCAGTATTAGCTTTACTAATAGGAAAACTCTGAATTATTTGGTCCACTCCCCACAAATGCAAAGTATTAAAATATCAACCTCATGAAATGGGGGCTGTCATTGACTTTGTATATACATGATGCATGAAATAATTTAATCCTTCATATCATAGGCTCCTCCTTAAACACTAACCACCAATCATCCATCACCCAGCATAGTCCCTGAAGGCTGTGAGTGTTCGTGCAGAGAAGAAAGTGCTGAGGCATGATTGCACAAAGGGAAGTTTGGTCTTCTGCCATAATTGGTTAGTTACCATCCAGCCTACCAAGACATCCACACTCAGACTTGTGTGAAACATACTATACTCCAATGCAAATACGCAACTTAAGAAAGGATTGGGATTGCCACAGCTAAAAGGATTTAACTATTCGAGCTCTCCCTCTACACAAAGAGAAACTTACCTCTAAAATAACAGTACAGCAAAATTTTGAAAGTATGGATGTCTCACCCCTCAGGTCGATGCATACACATCATTA
>NW_008461468.1:0-754 GCF_000622305.1 Nannospalax galili
CAAACAGCAAGTGTCTCAGGTGTTGCTTTGAATCTTTGACTATGTTTCATTGTACTATATAACACAAAATAATTTCAATGTTTTTAACACAGTTGATAATTCACAAGTTATACATACGATTCATAAATGCACACACTCTTCTAACAGTTGCTCTATAAATATGAAATGAAGGGGCCAGAGAGATGGCTCAGCAGTTAAGAGCACTAGCACTGGCTGCTCTTGTAGAAGGCCTGGGTTCAATTTCCAAAACCCACATGGTGGCTAACAACTGTCCAAAACACAAATTTTAGGGGATCCGTCACTCTTTTCTGGCCTCTGTAGGTATTATAGGACATGGGTGCACTTACATACATGCAAGATAAACAAACACATTCAAATAATATAGCCGAGTAGATTTTTTAATGTGAGATGAGCTATTTAAAGTTATATTTCCTCCAAGTTCCTGTTTTTATCAATTAACAAGAAAGATAACTCAGCAACAACCTTAGTCATTCAGTAACCAATAAGAAGCCAGAAAATATTGAAAATTCATAGATAGGTTTCCCTGTGAGTTTGTGTTCATTCAATTTCCACAAATAGTTCTATAGGTTTTAATCAGAAAACATGCAAAAAATGATATCATTCAAAATCTGTGTTTACAGAAGTCAATTATAAATTATATTTGTGATTATATCCATTCCATTTCCCCCTCTTCTTTATATTGGCATTCACTCATTAACCTCACAGTTGCTTGTGCATGCGTGCATGTGTGTGT
>NW_008461469.1:0-754 GCF_000622305.1 Nannospalax galili
TGGCCTTGGGATGGCCAGGCTGCCTCAGAATTTCACAGCCATGGCCTTATTGGTTAACGATGCAGATACCCTCACCCTGGGACAGCCCCTTATGGTCACCACCCCTCACTTGATTGATGGGGGCCTTAAAAATTCCCCAGAGTGATGGATGACAAATGCTCGGTTGACTCATTATCAGGCTTTTCTCCTTAATTCCTCTTGCATCCAGTTCCTCCCCAGCACCACTCTCAATCCTGCCATGTTGCTGCCAGAACAACATCTTGAGGTCCTGCATGACTGCCTGGAGGTACTCTGCAGTTTAAGTGGGACTTGGGAAGATCTGACGGATGTTCCATGGCCCCACCCAGACTTAATTCTGTTCACAGAAGCAAGATGCTTCATTAAGGAAGGAACCAGGTATTCAGGGGCAGCAGTCATCAGTCCATCGTGGAGAGTGTGGGCCTCCTCTCTACCAGTCATGACCTCTGACCAGAAGGCTGAAATAATTTCCCTGACTCAGGCCCTAAAGCTAAGTAAAGACCAGAATGTTAACATTTTCCCTGATAGCCATTATGCTTTCACTACGGCTCATTTCCACAGGGATATATGCAAGGAGAGGAGGCTCCTAACAGCAGAAGTAAAGTCTATAAAAAATAAACAGGTCTTAAAACTCCTGGAGGCCATATGTTTACTAAAGAGACTGGCCATCATCCATTGTCTGGGACACCAAAAAGGGGATTCACTGGAGGCACAGGGAAACAGGAGAGTGGACCTA
>NW_008461470.1:0-754 GCF_000622305.1 Nannospalax galili
GAAAAGAAGATGCCATTAAATGAATGATAATGAGATATATAACCTTATTCTGAGAAAAAGCTCTTCCTTTATAGAAATCGTGAGCTTGTTATTGGAGCTTGGAAGCTTAACTGGTAAACAGTGTCATACATTATACAGAATAAAACTTCTCTTCATGAATATTTGGGAATATGAGATAAAGATGAGTTGAGAAACAGATAAGGAATTTAAGTTTGCTTATTTCATCCTGGAAAAGAATTCTATAACTGCATTTTATAGATCCTATCTGTCATTTCTCATTTATATGTTTATATGTTAAAATAACAGTAGATTTTTACTGGTAGAGATGACACATGGCTGTAATCCCAGCACTTAGGAACCTGAGGCAGGTAGATCTTGATTATAAGAGCAATCTTGGCTCAGACTGTATATATATACATATATATGTGTGTATGTATATATATGCATATGTATATGAACAATCATATATATGATTGTTAATTTCTCCATTTTGTTCCTGGATCATTGTATTGCTACATTTTACTACTGGTGATGACATGCTTAGCTAGCCTCTATCAGGGAATGGAAGCAGTGATGGAGCTTGGAACATGTCACTAAAAAGCATGGCACCTGGGTACTGGAGAAAGTAGAGGAGGAAGATCTTGCTCCCTCTCACCCTTCTGCTCTGAAGCAGGTCATGGAAAATTGGAAGAATTCTATGACCTTTCCCTAGAGCAAGCCATAAGACCTGCATTGGAGAGGTTCTCCTCTTAGA
>NW_008461471.1:0-754 GCF_000622305.1 Nannospalax galili
CCTTTCTGCCCTCTCTTTTGCAATTGTCCCTGAGTCTTGGGTGGATGAGATTCCATACAGGAGTTCTATCCTATACTCTAAAGTCTCTTATTCTTTAAAACTTGGGTAGTTGTGGCCTTTTATGTACTGGTGAGAGATGAAGGATACATTAGTTTTCTCTCTACCCCTTGTTCTACTGTGTTCGATAGGCCTTAGTTGTAGAGGTTCAACTGTAGATGTGTCACCTAGCACTGGGCATCTCTAAGATGTATGTTCTCTGTATTTGATCAAATGTGAAATCCTGCAGTAGCCTCTATCTGTTGCAAAAAGAGGCTTCATTGATGAGTGGTGAACTCTATGACTGTCTGTAAATATAAGGGTTAGCATTGAGTAAGAAATTTCATTTGTTTATAGATATGAATGAGATAGGGTTTTCTCTAGGATTTATGTGTATTTGGCTGAGTTTACAGTGCCACCCATGATTTTCCCCCTATTGCAAGGACTTTAAGTCCAATTACATACCTGTTGTGGCCAGATAACAAGGCCACTACTGGGCCAATAGAGGTACTTTGCTTTGCGGGTCATTAGGGTTATTTAGGCTTTAGGACTGGGTCGGACCACTGATTGTTTTTCTCCCTTGGAAATTTGCATATCATCATCTAGTGCTATCATTAACTTTTTTGATCAATTAACATCACGTTAAATCTGTTATAGAAACATAAAGAGCTATGGAGGTAGCCAAGTATTTGTTTCTATTTTGTAAAATGTATTTTTT
>NW_008461473.1:0-754 GCF_000622305.1 Nannospalax galili
AAATAAAATCTTCATTTTATTAGAAGGCAAGGGGAAACTCCTTTTCTTTTTCTTGCAGAGCTGGAGATCAAACACAGAGCTTCATACATGCTAGGCAAACACTCTAACCACTGAACTATATACTCAGCCTTGATCTCCTTTTTAAGGCTCATATTTCAAATTTCACATTTTCCTTTCTCAAAGAGGAATTTGCACCATTTTTTCTGTATTATATAAAACAAAAAAATTTCTATTGTCTGACTAATCAGAAATATCTGAATTGTCCCATCTCAACCGATTAGTTGGAATGAGCTTAGTTGGGATAAGATGCTGTGGGCTTGTTTTTTAAGGAAACAGGATATAGCTACTTTAGTGCCTGGTAGAATTTAACATTCTCTGATCCCACATGAAAAGGGACAAATAGAAGTAAACAACAGAAGGTTGTGCACAGAAGCATAAGATACTAGTTACTTTTCTCATTGTTATGAACAAACACCTGACAGAAAGCAACTTAAGGAAAGAAGGATTTATTTTGGCTTATGGTTTGAGTGTATACACTCCATCATAGCGGGGAGGGCATGGGGGCAGGAGTGTGAGGTAGCTGGTCACATTGTGTCCACAGTCAGGAAGCAGGGAGCAGGCCAGGCTATAAAACCTCAAGGCCCACCTCCAGTGACTTGCTTCTTCCAGTGAGGCTCTACCTCCTAAAGGTTCTACAACCTTTCAAAACAGTGCCACTAGCTGGGAACCAAGGTTTCAAACCCTTGAGCCTGTG
>NW_008461474.1:0-754 GCF_000622305.1 Nannospalax galili
TGTAAATTCAACCCATCAATATATTTCCTATTGCATCTGTAGACTTTGTTTTGTTTGGAGGAATCTGACATGTTTGGGTAAGATTTCCAAACTTATGCTGCACCTATATGGAAGTGTAAACTAGGCAATGTAATTCTGAATGACATTTTGGATATTATCATATAGCATGGTAATATTTTATTGTAAAGTCAAAGTATCTGTGACAGTGTACTGTTAAACCATAGACACACAGATGGCACAGATATAAAATAAGTCCCAAATGGACTGCTAGATACATGGAAGTGAAATGACTGACAAAGTGCTCATCGAAACTCACTAGGGAAGGGTAGTGAGTTCACTAAATAGTGCTGGAACAACTGACCAAAACTAGATCCCTTCCTCAAACCATAAACAAGAGAGTGCCAATGTATTCAAGAACTAAACATGAAAAAGTCATCAAACTTTTAAAACTATGTATTTCCTGACTCCAGATTAAACAACACAGAAAATATGTGGTAAAGAAGATTGATGCGTTTTAATTTATTATTTTAATAATTTGTTATAATTCATCAAAACACAGCACAAGTGAAGTATGATAAGCCTCAAACTAGCAAAAGATCTTTATAACGATCTACAGGGAAAGAGATTAAAGAAGGGCTGGAGAGATGACTCAGCAGTTGTGAGTGCTTCCTGCTCTTCCAGAGGACCCACGTTTAGTTCCCAGAACCCACATCAGGACATAGAAAAAATGAGCAAAAAATATAAAGAGGGATTT
>NW_008461475.1:0-754 GCF_000622305.1 Nannospalax galili
GTACCCAAAATCTAATCCACATTTGTGACATTCTTGAGTGGTTTGTTCTCATGTGTTCTGATCACTGTCCCTGCAGTCAAGTCCACCTCTCCTTGGTCACTGCCTTAAGAAATAGACAGCAGGGTGAAGCTAGCTGTGGAACTGTGGAATGTCTTGTACTGAGTGGCTGTAGGTTGTGGGGTTTTTCCTGCACGGATACTTCTAGGTATTTATATCTATATATTTTAAAATATTTTTATGTTAATGTATTTTGAATTACTTATTTTCTACAAACTGCATTTTTAAATGTGTAACTGTTTATGGATGTCCTACATCAGTTCAGGAAGCTCTTGTCAGGGATAAGTGAGAAAGGGTAGATTGTAAATTAGGAGATGAGGAAATGCTTAGATAATGGAACACGGCAAACAATGCCTTGAAAAAGAAGTGGTCAGAATGGAAGAGAAATTGTATTGAAGAAACGTCCCTGAAGGGATCCTGCATGGCTAATCAGCTTAAAATGTGGCGTGGAATAGTCAGTATGACATTGCCAAGGTTGGAGGCATACTCTGTAAATCTTTACATGGTCACAGTAAGTGGGAAGAAGCTAAGCACCATCTCCTGTGCTTCTCAGACTTCTTTCATGAGGCCTGCTTAGTTAGGAAAAGAAACCCTAATAACTTAATGTTCCAGCTCACGTCCTCTCTGGCTGCCCTGTGACCTGGGCGAACTTAGGTTAGACTCTGTTTCCAGCAGGGAAAATAGAGTGACCAAGTAC
>NW_008461476.1:0-754 GCF_000622305.1 Nannospalax galili
AAAATGAGTCTTACCTCTAATCACTACAGGAAAGTCTTCTAAAAGCATTAGCTTAATTCCAGCTGATTTTCAAAGATCATTCGAAGTTTGACATCAAACGACTTCATCTCCTGCGGGCTTAGCGTTTAAAGGACTCTGGGATGCGCAGATTTTATAAAGGCAATGACCTTGAAAACCAGAGACAAGAATACGTCCTTGTTGCTGTTTTACTTCCAATGGAATGATTTCAATGTTTCCACACTGAGATGGTCACTGCTCCTTGTTCATTATGATTGCTTTCATTCTGCAAATGTTTAATTTCCAAAAGGCAGTTAATAAACATTTTTCTACACTTTTCCTCCTTGAATGATAGATGTTTAAGAGGGCATGGTATCAGAAGGTCTTTAAACAGCAAGGATATGAAAATATGAACTATGCTTTTTCTGCCCACAGACCCATATGAAATCCCACACTATCCTTTTAATCTGTGGAGTTGTAATAGGAATCTCCCCATTGACAATATGACTTTTGTTTTAATAGCATCCATTGCTCCATATTGGAAAAGTTTGCACTTCACGCAATGCATCTCTCATAGAATACAGAGAAACAGCCATCACTGTCGTCTTCCAACACTTTTTTCACATACCCATCCTAACCTCCTCAATATTTATTGCATTTTAATTATTATACTTTTAACGGAGAGTCGAGAGAGACAGACACAGAAACAGAGGCAGAAAGAGAAGGCAAGAGAGTGACACCGACAGACACACACACA
>NW_008461477.1:0-754 GCF_000622305.1 Nannospalax galili
GTGGGTGCTGGGATTCAAACCCGGGTCTTCTGCAAGAACAACCAGTGCTCTCAGCCGCTGAGCCATCTCTCCAGCCTTTGTTAGAAATCTTAAGCTTACTGTACTCCCTGACCTAAAAATGCTCCTCTCTTCACAGTAAGGATCCTTCTCTCCCAGGGGATGCTGGGATTGGGGTCACTCCCTCTCTGATGAATAGGAAGCCAGGAGTCCATGTTCAAGGCATTAATCTCTCTGAATTCTGCTCCTGTGTCCAGTGACCCTGGGATATTAAGTGATCATGGTTTGGTTCTAACTTACTCCCATACCACTACCAGGCCCCACAGGTGAGTCGCATCATTCTCCTGCCCTTCAGGTTTTGCCAGGATTACCTTCAGGCAGTGCCAAGCCCTTTGTGATTTTTCCTTTATTCTACCCTTACAAATCCATCTACTAGAACGTGGGACCTGGGGTTAGATCCTTCCTGGCAGTTTTGTCTCTCATGACCCCTTACCCTCAGTTATCTCTCAATGCTTTTCATTCCCAGATTGTCTATCCAGAAACTGAGAGAGCCCTGACATTAGTGCTTGCTGGAATCCCACCTGTCATGATGGTGATCATTTTGGCTTTACTAAATTTTATGTGCTTGCAATGATGGTATGCTGTCCGCAGCAGTTGGGTCTGCTCCTTGCAATAGACCGATGAACACCAAATCCTCATTCTTGGTTTGGACAAATGCTTGGATGCAATTAATTCCCTTATGTCTAGCAAGATCACA
>NW_008461478.1:0-749 GCF_000622305.1 Nannospalax galili
TGCAGAGGACCCAGGTTCAATTCCCAGCACCCACATGACAGCTAACTGTCCTGACTCCAGTTCCATGGTAACTAGATGCCCTCCTCTGCCTTCTGTGGGCATTGCACAACATGGGTACACTCACATACACACAGGCAGTACAGTCATACACATAAAATAAAAATAATAAAATTTTTTTTTAAAAAGAAAAGTAACCCAACACTAAAATGATATAGTGCTAACTGATGACTTCCTGAAATTGGGGAAATTCTATTTGCATTGTAACCTGCTCCGTATTTGGTTAAGGATGTGTAAGAATCACAAAGAATATTAACCAAATGCCAAGGGACAAGAAGTCAGGGAAATAACACAACTGACGGGGTTCCCCCAACAATGCTAAGTAAAAATAAATAAGACGTGATTGTAAGAGCCAGAGGTGGTAGAAGACCACAAGGAAACAGAGTTTTCCAGACAGCTGGGCAATTACTCATAGGAACTCACAGCAATGGTTGCAGCATGCACAAATCCCGAGTAAGCTCAAGCCAGACAAAATCCCAGCATCGATGGGGGAAGTGGGTGAGAAACCTCAAACCTACCTAAGGAAATATTGGCAACTAATGGCTGTCCAGAGGGGGAGAATCAGCCTTGTTCAAGAGTGTGACTCTTGGTAGGTAGACCAGGCTCCAGTGGATGAACCCATGCTGAAGGGCAATTGGGAACATAAACCTCTCTCTCTCTCTCTCTCTCTCTCTCTCTCTCTCTCTCTCTCT
>NW_008461480.1:0-754 GCF_000622305.1 Nannospalax galili
GGAGAATCCTTATTCAAATTGTTCCATGTTCCTGAATAAGAGATGCTTTGATTTTGTGGATCTACCCAATCTCAAATCACAATAATTTAACTCTTCTTTCTAAGAAAGAAAATTAAAAATATAAAATTACAAAAATCATCTTACTTAGGAGACTCCTGAGTGAGGAGCTCAACTGTGCAGACGAGCTGTTAGACATCTCTTCATTACCATGAATATTGAAACTTGTTGGAAGAATATTGTACAGTGACTCAACCCACCCTTCAACATGTGCACAGGAAGGTCACAGGGGACCTGAAGAGAACACCTACTTACTTGGAGATAGTAGAGATCAGACTGTGCCCTGCCTGAGAGACTCCATTTAACAAGCAGGTCCTAGTCATTGGCAAACGTAAAAGAAATGTACTGACTTTTCTATCAAAGGGTTAAATAAGACAAAAAAAGGCAAAAAATAGAAGGCAAATAGATCACTTGGTACAGGTTTAAATTCCTCCAAGGTCTTCACTTCTTGAAATCAAATATGATTTAGATTGTAGTCACTGCTGAAAATTGCTTTCTGCTTTTCAGCTCCCTCACTTTGAGTCAGACAGTTGCATCACGATGAGGGGCTGAACTCTGTCCACAAAGAGTGAGAGACAGGACCCCTTTCTGTTAGGAATAAAACCAGCAGGACATTCTCTATGCCTTCTCTGTGAGTACTTGCTTGCCCAATTTAGAGTAGCTATGCACCATTCTGCAGAAGTAAAACTTTTTGTTT
>NW_008461481.1:0-754 GCF_000622305.1 Nannospalax galili
GAGGTTTCCAGCTATATCAGACACATAAATAAATGGCAAACACCACAACTTTACTTACTCATATTTCCTTTGTGTATGTATGTGTGTTATATATATATATATATATGTATGTATATGTGTGTGTGCATGTGTGCGTGTACATGTTCTTGTGTGTGTCCATGTGTATGTGAAGGTGCAAGTGTGTGCATGTCTATGTGGAAGCCAGAGGTTGATACTGAATGTCTTCATCAATTGCTGTCTACCTTGGTTTTTGAGACAGGGTCTCTCCCTGAACCTGGAGCTCACTGATTTGCCTAGGCTGGCTGGCAAAGCAAGCAAGCCCTAGGGATCCTCCTGTCAACTGCTCCCCAGACTTGGGATTGCAAGTATGCCCCAGTGTGTCTGAATGTTTAATGAGTGTTGGAGAGCTGAATTCAGGCCCTCATGCTTGTGTGTCAAGCAGTATACCACCTGAGCCATCCATCACTCTAGCCCTTCTTTATTCATATTTTTAATTGCAGAGATGTGTATAATTTATGTCTTTGATATTTCTTCATACTCACTTTATATACTGAGACATTTGTTTCCAGAGTATCATTTTAGTTTGTGTTTTCTTTTCTTGCTCTCTTTTAAATCTTGAGACAGGATCTCACTGTGTAGCTCTGGCTAGTCTCGAACTCACTATTTAGACAAGGCTGGTTTTGAACTCACTTTGTGTACTGTTCTGGCCTTGAACTCATGGAGATCCACCTGCCTCTGCCTCCTGAGTGCTGGG
>NW_008461482.1:0-754 GCF_000622305.1 Nannospalax galili
ACATACATATAGGCAATACACTAATACACATAAAATAAAAATAATAAATAATTTGAGTCTACTTAATGCTGTCTGTCTGTACATGAGTGTAGGACCATCGACTGGAACATGGGCAGCCTCTCAGGAACTGTGTCCCTAAAGGAAACCAAGTCTCCCTATCCAGCAGCCAGCAATTGTCAGTAGCATCTCAGCTAGGTGTGGGACTTACTGAGCCCCTCTCCCACCCAGGCTCAGCTCTAAATGGAGCATCTATATCACACCCCCTCCCGCCACGGCTCAGGGGTCATCAAGGAAGAGGGGACAGAAAGATTGTAAGAGCCATAGATAGTAGATGTCTTCAGCAAAATGTTATATGCTCGACATGACAGGGCCGTTGCACACATGAACTCACAGCAGCTGTGACTGCATACACAAGGCAGCGAGAATCTCAGGCACACTTGTGCAAGAACAAGGCAGCCAGAATCTCAGGCACACTTGAGGAAGCAATGCCAAACAGCACAGATTTGAAACACTCTGCACCCAGCCTCACCGAGGAATATAGATACCAATCCTTGAGTGTCCTTGCCAAGGACTGCCCCCTGAGATGCCCGGTCTAGGCTCTTCTGACTTGATGCACAAGAGGGAAGTCCCAGGCACCTCCCAGGGCAGAAGCCAGGGCCTCGGGGATCCACGTGTCTCTGTCTGCCTAACTGGGATCACGAACACATGCCACCACTCCAGTTTTGTTTTTTGGTGGGTTCTGGGAATCAAACTC
>NW_008461483.1:0-754 GCF_000622305.1 Nannospalax galili
ACTTGGGTTTGCATAGGACTTGAGTAGGCTGACATAAATGTTGGTTCATATGTGCAACTACCCCGTGGTATCCAGACAACGTGGTTTATCACACCCTTTCCTTTTTCTCTTTGGTTTACTCCCCTTCCCCCACAATTAGTTTATCATCTCCATCCTGAGTGTGATAGCATAAAATCTAAAAATAGTTTTAATTTGCATTCTCTGATGACTAAGAATGTTGAAATTTAAATAAAAGTTCTCAGCCTTTTGTAGTTTATCTTTTTTGACCTTTTCATTTAATTCCATGCTCCATTTTTAGCTGAATTTTTTTCTTGATGTTTGCTGTTTTAAAATAATAGATGCTAACCATCTGTCAGATATATCATGGGTAAAGATTTCTTCCCATTCTATAGGCTGCTTCTTTACTTCAATGATGTAGTCCTTTGCTGTACAGAAAGTTTTAAGTTCCATGAAGTTGACCTAATTGCTGGTCTTAAAGTCTGAACATTCTCTATTTCCACCATTACTTGTCTAGCTGATTCATTTACTGCATTAGTTAGGCAAATCTAGCCTGATAGGGCACTTGGAGGTTGAGCTTGTGCCTCAAATAGTCTAGGAATACTTACATCAAAGTGTCTGTATACTATAATATACAGATGTAAAAACAAAGAAACAAACAACAACACACATAAATTCCTTGGTTGTCATTTGCTCACTCTAGATAAATGTCTGTATAGAAGTTTAAGCAAAAATATAGAAACAAAACAAAACAAAA
>NW_008461484.1:0-754 GCF_000622305.1 Nannospalax galili
TTGGTTGTTTTTACTTTAAATTCCTGAATAAACTTTTTGTATGATCTTTTTTAGTATCTGTGGGAATTATTCTCAATTCTCGAACCCTAACACTAAGCAAAGAGCAGGATGCCCAGTGAACTTGTCACCACCAAACATAGATGGATTTTAATACCCTTCTTGTGGCTGTGAGATCCTAAGACAGCTGGGTGGTGGAAGAGAGGGTACTTCTACTTCTATCATGTTTATGGCTATAGCCAAATTTGCTCTCTCTGAGCCAGTGTCCTTGTATACAAAGTGGGGACACATTTGCCCATGTTCTTCACAGTTCATGGAACCAAGGGAAACACTTTTTCACCAGGAGAACTTCTGTGGGGGTAGGAGGAAAGGATCCACAGGATGAAGATATGACAGAGACAGGGTTTTCTCTATGATCTGTGACCTCTCGAGTCATGTGTATTTGTCTGCTTACAGTGCCACCCATGAATTCTCTCCCATTGAGATGGCTTTAAGTTCAATTAGACAGCTGTTGATTACCCCTAAGATAAAAGTCCTACTACTTCATTGCTATAGTTTGTTGTGCTGATAATTGTTGTGGTTATTAGGTTTTAAAGCTGGGGTTGGACCACTGATTGATTTTCTTCCTTGGCAGTTTGCATAGATCTTCTAGAACTATGAGAGCTAGTCTTCAGGGAAGAGGTTTCCAGGTTAGTCCCAGATCCACTGCTCCAAGTTCTGTGTCTGAAGTATGTCCTGTCTTCAGCAATAAGGTCTT
>NW_008461485.1:0-754 GCF_000622305.1 Nannospalax galili
TGACAGCTAACAACGGTCTATAACTCCAGTTCCAGGGGACCCATCACTCTCTTCTGACCTCTGCAGGCATTGCACAACATGAATGCACTTAAAATATACATGCAGGCAATACAGTTGTACACATAAAATAAAAGTAATGAATTAAAAATGATGTGCAACTCAAAAGTGAAAAATGGCATCATGGTTGTCACAGTTTCCCCTCACCAACAGTTTTTACAGAGCTACTTACAAATAGTTTATTTATTCACCACATTGGCCGGGAAGAGAGCAATTCACCATCTAACCGGTTGTGAGTGATGGTTATGGCAGAGGCAAGCATGAGGTCATCTGGAAGTACCCTCACCAAGAACATGATGGGATAAAAGAATTGACTCACAGGGTCTTCTGACTAGAATTAGGAAGATGAAATAAGCCCAGGGATTATTAGGGGTATTATTGAGCAAGTTATAAGAAAAGGAGTCTAAGTATACCAAAAAGGAACCAGGTCTAGTCTGTCTCACTGACCTATCAGTTCTCTGTAGTAGAGGGTAGGGATCACTAGATAGATTTTTGTGGATTCATTTCATAATCTCATTACTTACTTACATTTGTATAGGCATCATTATGTAATAACCTACTGACTTTTAAAAGATAGCTTTGGTAATCTTCATGATATATGTGCTCATTGAACTTGCTCTACAGACTGTCTGGAGTTGCGCTCCCATGCGGAACACCATGGTTTGCTCTCACTTGAGTTGGAACTTCAGCACCATTC
>NW_008461486.1:0-750 GCF_000622305.1 Nannospalax galili
TTTTTTTGTCAGGTATTAAAAATTAGTTGGTGTGTGCATTAAGTTCTCGAAGGGTAGTAGGCTAGTCTGGGTAGGAGGCAGGTCTGTGGTAGGCAGATCAGGACAGAGACCAAGGGCAAGATGGAAGTAAGGACAGTCTGTGAAGGTCTAACAAACTAAGCTGGGGAATTGACCTGTTCTTGGTGCAAAGGATCAGGACACAGTGGGAAGGTGTGGATTAAGAGGATAGTCCAGAGATCTGGGGCAGGAAGAGCAGGAGCAGGCTTGGGCCTAAGGCTAGAAGGGGGACAGAGGGCAGGGAGAGAGTGGAGCTGCTCAGGCATCAGGAGAATCTGTAATCTCTGAGCTCAGACTATCTTCAGCCTGGCATCTCAATCTGTAAACTAGTAGGAAGCCAAACAGTTTTTTCCATATCAGGATAACACTAGAAAAATGGAGATATCTTCTGCTTCCTTATAATTCTTTGCTGCTGCTAAGAACAAAGAGTTACCCAGATGGGAATGTATCTCAACTGGTAAAGTGCATGCCAAGGATCTCAATTGGTAAAGTGCTTGATGAGGATGTATGAGGTCCTGGATTCACTCTTCAGCACTGCATAGAACAGAGCATGGGACATAATTGGGACATAGATGCAAGATCAGAAGTTCAAGGCCATCCTTGCAACATGAAAAGTTAAAAGATGTTCTGGGTTACATGAGACCTACATGGAGAGAGAGAGAGAGAGAGAGAGAGAGAGAGAGAGAGAGAGAG
>NW_008461487.1:0-754 GCF_000622305.1 Nannospalax galili
GGAGGGCAAGAAGGAATTGTGGGTCTCCCTGTACCTGTGACCCATGGTGGCACCTGGCAATGCAGGCTGTGACAGCCATCTTGTCTCTCCTTGCTAGGTGGGAGATTAGACACTAGAAACCTTAGCGGTCTTGCAGATGGACCCCTCCCTCCTTTGTAAAGCCTCCTGTAAAACTCTGAAACTGCAGAGTTCTTATTACTGGTCAAAAGAATGGGATCTGAGCAGAATTTTAGGCCCTGGGTTGAGAAACCGGACATTCTGAACTGCCCAGATTACAAAAATCACTATCTGGATGATGGCTTTTTGATAAAGAACAAGAACACACCACTGTCATCTCCAAGAAGCGTTCATTCCAAATGGCCTGTCAATCACTTGGGTAGGCAAACACCCTTAAAGGAAATCTGACTGTGCTAGGGACTTCAGTAACAGTATAAAACCTGCCTAAAATGTAAGTAACATGGGTCAGCACAGTGGTCCTTTGGACACTGTCCACTGCCCAACACCAACGGTCATTTTTTAAAGATTTATTTTATTTTTATTTTATGCGATTGAGTGTTTGCCTACATGCATGTATGTATGTGCACTGCTTGTATATCTGGTGCCTATAGAGATCCTGGAACTAGAGTTACAGATGGTTGTGAGTCACCATGTAGATGCTGGGAACCAAACCAAGTCCTCTACAAGATCAGCAAAATCAGCAAGATCTACAAGATCTTATCGGCTGAGCCATCCCTCCAAGCTCCACCTACCACCC
>NW_008461488.1:0-754 GCF_000622305.1 Nannospalax galili
AAAGCCTGACAGCTTACAAAGGTATTTATAAAATATGTTCAGTGGATTAAAAAGACGGTCATATGACAACCAAATTTTCAAAATATATCAAAATATAGCAATAGTTATATACAGTGGTAATATCATTTGACACGTTTTTAATTTTTCTGAAATGTACAGTTTCAAATCATTTTGTGAATAGATTTTAAATATGAAATAAAGAAGATATCCTGAAAATATTAGAAAACTTAAAAGTAGGGGCTGGAGAGATAGCTCAGTGGTTTAGCACACCTCCTTCTCTTACAGAGGACCCAAGTTTGGTTTCCAGTAATTATCTGTAATTTCAATTGCAAGGGATCTGACACTCTCTTCTGCAGGCCCTGCACATGTGTGATGCACTTGCATACATGCAGGCAAAACACTCATACACATAAAACTCAAAAGAAACAAATTACTTAAAAGGAAAGCCTAAAGGTAGAGAATTACTAGAAGATAAATGTGTTTTAAAAGGAAAAGAAACTGCAGCACCAAATATTCTTAGGATAACTGTCTTGACATTGAGAGTGTCAATGGTACACCATAAAAAACATTTCCACCTATTACAAATATGCAAAATAGGTATTAACAGGATCCCATGCTTTAAGACCCAGAAAACAAATCTGGATCCTAAAAAGAATCACAGGGACATTTTTGTACACATTCCACCAAAACCACAGCACTGTGAGCACAAGCCAACTCAGAAGCTTCTATCAACACATTTAAAACTGAGACACAT
>NW_008461489.1:0-754 GCF_000622305.1 Nannospalax galili
TTTAGAAGCTGACTCTGGGTGAGAAGGGGGTGTGCCAGACCGTCCTTTGTACCTGTTCCTGGCAACCCAGCTGTATGGGTATTTAGAACAAAACTGGCTCTGTGGCCTTAGGCAAGTAGCTAAACCTCTCAGTACCTCATTCTCACTGCAGTAAGAGAGTAGAAATGCTGCTACTGAGGGGCTTAGGTCAGTGTGTATGTGGGTCAATACAGGGATTACATGAGGGTGCAGGGAATATCACTGGCATAGGTCAGATTACAGTTGTAAACTGCTCTTGCTGTGTGACCTAGTGCAGGTCACTTTGCCTCTCTTGGCTGAATTTCCTTATCTCTAAAATAGGATCCTATCAGCTCTATCCATAGTGCACACATAAAGACTCAGTGGGGTCATATGTAAAAGATTCCTTTCTGATGAAAGATTGGCCCTTGCTGATGTGCCTCTGTGAGTCTCTGGGGATGGCTCCATGTGAGATATGAGTTGGTACTCTTGTGGCCTGGACTTGTACCTCTGTTCTGAAGTACTCATCCAGGCCTGTTAGGACCCCAGCTCAACCCAGTGCAAACACTGTGGATTCTTGCCCACTTTTTCCTGCTTCTTGGGCGATGCGCCCCCTGCTGGCCAAAATTCACATTGCAGAGGTAGCAGAGGGAACTGAGCTTGCTTGGCCAGCTGTGAGCAAACTCATAGGCAAGAGAGGGTGCCCACAGCTAGTGTTCCCTACAGCCTGACACTCTGCCATGGGATCGCCCAGACC
>NW_008461490.1:0-754 GCF_000622305.1 Nannospalax galili
TAGTGTTTTTTTTTTTTTCTCCCAATCTCTAATCTCAGGATAGGAAAAAGATCTACTGCAAAGTAGGCACTCAACAGAATTTTGCTGAATTTCAAACTCCCTGAACACAATGATTGCTTCAACAAATCAGTAACAAAGGAAAACACCACAGTAAGAAAGAAGGATTTTTTTTTTAATTTAACTATTCTTTTTGTCCTTTTCAGATAAGTTTCCTGGCATTACCCATTGTGATTTCTGACATCTCACTCATCTAGAAAGTGCATTTGGTTCATCGCTCAAATTAACATTAGGAGCATTTTCTCTATAATTTGCACATTATTTCAGTGCAGAGGACGGAGTATCATAATGTTAAAAATGGAAAGAGTAAGATGCACAGAGGTGCCATGGAATTTTCCCCAACCCTCTTCGTATTCAGGAGAAAAATTCTAATTTTCCCTTTATTATATATTGTTCTATAAATAAAAAAGGACAGAAAATATTAAGTGCAAAGATAATTAGTAATACTAATTTGGACTATTCCTTCTAAAAGGGTACACAATGAATTATGCATGACTGCTTGATAGCTCCAATTCCTTTATTATTTTTGAGAACTTCATACATGAGTATTGTATTTGCACTGTTTCCATCTGTCCATTCTTCCTCCAACTTCTGCCACGTTTGTCCTACTGTCTCCCAATTACTTGTCCTCATTGATTATCATTATCACATATACATATATACATTATATAGTTGAGTTCATTAAGTGAACTCATTT
>NW_008461491.1:0-754 GCF_000622305.1 Nannospalax galili
CCTGCTTCTAATGAAGTTAGAAGTATATTGATGTGATATTTTGTGATCCTCTTGTAAATGAGCAAATAGTGTCTAGGGTAGGTTATGAGGAATGACTGAGGTCCTCAATAGATCTCTTTAGCTTGTGTTGGTGAGCTCACCCCTACGAGAACTGACCCCTATCTCACAAAGTAATGCAACATTAAACATTACCTGGAACAAAAGATCACATTTATTGAAATCCCTGACACATGGGGCAGTTCTAAGAAGAAATTACCCATGGTCAGAGAGCAAAATAATCCTAAAAGTATCCATGTTTAAAATTTAATACAGTCATAATTTCTATTTCATTAATTTAAAAAAGAGCCATAGTAACTGAACCACATTTCTCTATTAACCATAAGACTTTATTATGCATTTTCAAATATTTGCTATTCTTAAATTGTAGTTTTGAAAAGAACATGTGAACCAAAACATTATTTGCTACACGTGATATGTCTGTTCCATACACAAGCTCAAAGTGGTTGTGTCTGCTTGCACAAGATATGCAGAAGATCAAACCTAACAGAATCTCAGCATGGAGGGGAAAGAAGCTCACAAGTTCCATCCCTTGCTGAGAAGCTATTGGAAATTAATGTCAGCTGGAGGAGGGAGAGTGAGTTTTCTTCGAGGATGAATCCTTTGTGAAAGGCTACCCATGCATGAATAGACAGTCCTGCCTTCCATGCACTCACAGGCTACACTAAGTGGACTCAGTGAGTTAAGAGGAAAAAAA
>NW_008461492.1:0-754 GCF_000622305.1 Nannospalax galili
AAAAAAAAAAACAAAACTTGGTATCAGGTTCATATACACATGAAAATTCCCCCCTTGAAGGCCAAGGACTCTTAAGATCCTGAATAGTAATCAAGTGACAGTGGTAAAAGAATCTTGAAAGGCCAGCCACGTGCTTCCTTCATAAACACCAACAACCCTTAAGCCATTTTGTCAGAACCACACCACCAAATACCAATGTAGTCTTTGCACTCCCAGGAAGGACCAGAGGTGGCATTGGACAGAACTTGAGGCCAATATTTCCCTTGGGGACCCTAAGTCTAGGGGTCTACATTGTCTCTGAATGCAGCCTAAGAGATCCAAGTCTGACCCAACGCATGCCTTCTGCAGACTCTGTGAAGGGCTGGCAGCATACTGCTAGGAGACTTAGTGTGAGTCTCAGGAGATGAGTGTGTTCTTCCCACCATACTGACTCGCTGCACATGACAGTCACCCTGACAGTCTCCAGATGATTCTATGGGTGTGGGTGCTAGCATTTGGTGTGGGTTCTAGCATTTTGTAGTTTGAAGGGTGGAACCTGAGAAGATAGTGTTTATTTATTTACTTATTTATTTTTAAAGACTTGCAATGGTTCTTGGAAGCTATGTTTCTCAGCCTATTGGATGACACTGTATCCTTGGGTGAGGCCATTTCTCTGAGTAGCAGCTTATAGGAAAACTTAACTGGGATCATTCTACTTGTACAGTGTTAAGTGGCCATTTTCTGCAGTGGATTGGAATGGGTAGCTATGTAGGTC
>NW_008461493.1:0-754 GCF_000622305.1 Nannospalax galili
GCTTTGTTAGGTCAGCTAATTATTCTACAAATTTTGCAGTGTCATGTCCACAGTTATATTGTCAGTTATATTTCCCGAGGACCATAGTTTGCCAGGCGTATGGGAAGTCTCAAGATAAAACACCAGCAAAATCCCTGTTCTCTGGTCCTCGTATTGTAGCAGGAAGATGCAGCAGTAACAAACAAGTAAAGCAGTAGATCAGGGTGCAGGGTGCACAGATGCCAGGTCAGCCTCCTTGGGAAGATGACATTTTGGCATCCTTGAAGGAGATGCAGGAGTCATGTGTCTACCTTGGAAACCGTTCAAGACAGAGAACAAGGAGAGCCAATCCCACAGCAGAATGTCAAGGAGGTCACTGTAGCTGAGGGAGTGAGGGCAGAAGAGTGATGTGGTCTGCAGGAACCCCACTCCCCTATCCCCTGTGATTTCAGCTACCCTGTTCAATTGGGGTCTGAAAGCATTAAATAGAAAGTTCTGGGGCTAATCAATTCATAAGATGCTAATTGCAGACTATTCTGAATAATGTGATGAAACCTTCCCACCAGCCCTGCTTTGTCATTCCTGGTGTGTAGACCACCACATTGTTTAATGTCTCCGTGCTGTGTGAACTGCCTGCCCAACAGCAGGCAGGACTATCTCAGCTATCACATGCACTGTCTCTGTGGGTGTTCCAGCATGGCTTGTGTAATGTAACCTTCTTGTTACTTAGCAGTGGCCCCAGGGCACAAAAAATAGTGATGCCACCAATTCAGAT
>NW_008461494.1:0-754 GCF_000622305.1 Nannospalax galili
TACACATGGAAGCAATAAGTCGGCAGTGAAGAGTCCAGCTGGAGAGGATGCTAAGTTTCCATACCATTGTTTTATCCTTTCTGTGCGGTCTCCTTGCTAAGAATAAGAACTTAGAAGCTGTGCACACACATACATAGATTTTTTTAAGGAAGTTAGATTCTGACAGTTTGAAAGGATTTTTATAAACCCTACATGAATCATTGTGTAAAGGAAATTTTCATAATTTTTGACAAAAGGAATTTCTTTTCTTACTCTTTCATGTTATTAAGGATTATTTAGAGAGTTTTTCTCATAAACTCATTACTACCAAATATATAAACACATATCTAAACATGTCAACCTGAAGAAAGGAAAGAGCCTAAATGGTTTTGAGTTTTTGTCATTCTGGAAAATATATTTAATTGATATTCTGGTGTTGATCAGTTGAGTCGTCAGAGAAAGCTGTTAGGACGCTAATTTGATGAATAGTTTCCTGTAGTTTTTTTCATCTCTGTTTAAAAATAAATGTTTACCAATGACAAATCATGTCAGCAACAGATGGCGCATTCAGGGGCACCTTTCTGCTGGAAGATGGAGCCAGAAGATTATGAGAGCTTTTCAGCACAGCATTCGGATATGGGCTGGCCTTCTTACAAAGTGGTTTTGCTCTGAAGTCTGTTACTACTTCTGTGAATAGCTTCTGTGGCCACAGATAGCCATCAAAATCCATGTTTCCCCCAGGTTGCTTTGCAGACGGGGCTGTTCATGATTGCCC
>NW_008461495.1:0-754 GCF_000622305.1 Nannospalax galili
CCGCATCTCGCCACGTTCTGAGTCTCCCATTGGTTGGAGCTAGTGAAGGGCTACTGGGAGGAGGCTTGGAGATGATGTATGGACAGTTTCAAGTCGTCATAGCAAACACGTATGGCACTCCTAACGTGTCCCAAGCGCTCCTAGACCCGAGAACCGGGAAACAATGATACAGCTGCTCCCCTAAGGAGGTCACAACATCTGTCAGCCCTTCTCCAGAGCCCCAGGTTTCTGTCTGATGTGCAGAGCAGTTGATGAGGTTAGCAAAGTTCTGAGAGGTTTCCAACAGGCCCTTCTGCACTGGGTAACTACTGAGACCCCACAGCAGTGTTCTAACCCCTGCCCCTTTATGCCAGCTGCTCAGTGCCCTGGGGTATCTGGAGGCCCCAGAGTGGGATCCCCACCCTAGGTTCTAGTTTTCTCCTATTTGGAAACAGACTTTAGCGTAACAGACCCAGCCGTAGAACTGGGTCTTCTCAACTGTGTCATCCCACGTTTATCTTTAACTTGACTTCACTCGTCATCAGCCAAGTTCACCAGCCCTGGATGCATGGGAAATTTCAAAGCTTGTTTGTAAGCTGCTAGTTGATGTCAGAGATCAAAGTCCATTGACTTAAGGATCAAGGGGAGTTGGAGGGCGCGTTTTGCTGGGGTCAATGGGGTGGCCAGAGGGGCTGATTGAACTGTTTCCCACGTGCTCCACCCAAAGCCCACCATCTGTCTCTGGAGGCTGGAGCTGGGGCTGGGACCCGTTCCA
>NW_008461496.1:0-754 GCF_000622305.1 Nannospalax galili
AGCACCCACATGGTGGCTACCAACCATCCATAACTCCAGTTTCAGGGGATCCAACACCCTTTTCTGTCCTCTATGGGCATGGTATGACACGGGTGCACTTACATACATGTAGGCAATACATTCATACACAAAGTAAAAATAAATAAATCAAAAACAAATTAAAAATAAAGTACGTGAGCTACAGACAAAAGGAACTACTACTTCAGGGATTGCAGAACTGAGACTGTTGGGGAGTCTGAGAAGCATCTGAATCCTCTGGTTTTATCCATTAAACTTTAGAGAACAAAAGATATAAGCCAGGTCTTGAAACACAGGAGAATTCTAGGGAGCCGGTGGAAAATTGTGTGTCTGGCCAGAACATAAAAACCAAAGTCAGAAAGGACAGAATGTTTGAGGATGGCAAAGAGGCTGTTTGTCTGATGCGGAAGAATGTGTGGGACAGGATGGTGAGGCAGGTCTTGGGAAAAGTTAAGTTGCAAGGGCAGACACGGACAGTTCACCAGAGAAGCTGTAGTGACCAGTCACTGTGGGTTCCAAGGCCGAGCTTCTCTGACTGTGGATATTGCATCTGTGGAGCTGGAGACTTCGCAACATCGGTGGTTCAAACAACTTGAAGACACAGTCAACAACTTGGGCTCTGGCTCTACCTCTTCATCCACTGAGCAGGAAGTCATACTTGTGGCAGGCAGATCTGAACTATTTAGAAGTTAGGGTAAAAAGACCCCAAAGAGAAGTAGCCAGTTTCTTGGCTAAA
>NW_008461497.1:0-754 GCF_000622305.1 Nannospalax galili
TCCTCTGCAAGAGCAGCCAGTGCTCTTAACTGCTGGGTCATCTTTCCAGCCCCAGGCAATAGTATTGTTTGTGCCAATTCACAGTGTTTTCACTAACAAATATAGGCTTTTTGATAATGTCTTTTAACTTAGATATAAAAAGTGTGTTTTACAGTTCCTTGATTTACATATTTGTTGAACATTTTTCCCATTATTTTATACTTCAAATATACCTTGTCCATTGATCTTCAGGAACTATTGAAATTGCTCTTTTATTTGAGTGCATTCTTTATATGGTAAAAGATATTGAACATTCTCAGGCATATTTATTGTGGCCAGCTTTTTGTAACTCTATTGAAATGTTAGTTTTTCATTCAATAGAAATTTCAATTTTTGTGTAGTTGAATGTCAATATTTTCCTTTGCCATTTCTTTTTAAAAGAAATCTTGTAAAACATTGAAATTATCAGCATTTTAAATATCACAAAGGCAGTGTGATATGACTGCAGACCAGATACTGTCCTTACAAAGAGCAAGGTAAAAAGGCAAGTTTAAAAGTGCCCAGAAACAGAGTGAAGCAGAAATGTCAAGTATAGCACTTCACATGCAGTCACACCCTGTACAGTGTTCCTGAGGTCATTAGCCTGCATCTGTTTGTCTTGCCCTATGATTCTCCATCATTTGTTAGTGCTTAATAGGGAAGGTGTTTACTCACAGCTAGCCTATTATATATAGTGTTGACTTGAAGTAGTGTTAGAATTTCTACCTAGACTGAG
>NW_008461498.1:0-754 GCF_000622305.1 Nannospalax galili
TTTTTTTTTTGGTTTTTTTGGTCTTTTGAAACAGGGTCTCCTTGTAGTCCCAAGCTGGCCCTGAACTCACAGAGATCTGCCTGCCTGCCTCTGCCTCCTAAGTGCTGGGACTGCAGGCATGCGCCACCATGCATGACTTCTTTTCCTTCTTTTTAAGGTTCTTTCTGCACCTTGACAATTGTCAACCTTCATGTCCCTGGGTGGTGTCCCTTAGCTGCCTCTGTTATAATGAAGTTGAGGTTGGAGTATGTCCAGCAATTGTTCTGACAGCCATCTTGGATCCAACAGTTAAGCTAGCCACAGATGTTCTGTAGGTAAGTGAGAACTGGAATTTCTACTAGGTTTCCTGGGTACTGCTTGGGCTGACCTACTGTCAATGGTGCCTGAGGGCAGGCATAAGGCATGGTGGGACACGCCTTTAATCCCAGCACTTGGGAGGCTGAGACAGGAGCATCACTGTCAATACAAGGCCAGCCTGATCTAAATAGAAAGTTCCAGGTTGGCCAGAGCTACATAGTAAGATGTCTCAAAACAAAAGAAAATAAAACAATGCCTGTGATACATAAGAAGTCAGGGTCCACTCTTGGGGTTCTTAGTCTCATTAATAAAATAATTTTTAATTAATTTATCTTTTTTAATATTTTATTATTTTTATTTTGTGTATAAGGATATTGCCTGAATGTATCTAAGTGCACCCACGTTGTGCAGTGCCTGTGGAGGTCAGAAGAGGGCATCGAATCCCCTGGAACTGGAG
>NW_008461499.1:0-755 GCF_000622305.1 Nannospalax galili
GCCTTTGCAGACACTGCATGCACGTGGTATACTTGAAGCTGGTTTGCAACCCAGCTCTGGAATCTCCCAATCCTCTTTTCTGGCAGGACTAAGGTGAAAGTGCACTCTAGTTTATCTGGGGTGCTGGGGATAGAACCTAAGACCCTCCATATGTTAGGTAAACACTCTACCACTGGGTCCCATCCAACCCTCCCTCTGGTCTCTGAATGGGTGTAAGCAAGGCCTGGTAGTGGCAGAAGCATGCAGACATAGTAGCCCTCTCCCAGGAGCTTCAGCTACCAGGGAGTCCAAGAACCCTCAGCAGCAAATCCCATAAACACAGACCTTCAATTTACTCTCAAGTATTCCCATAAGAATTAGGAATTACTGCACTTTCCACTACTTTTGTTAAAGAAAAACATCCTGAAAATATTCCCCACTGAAAATACTGGGCACAGTGGAGACAGCTTCACAAGGCAAGCAGGAAGCGCAGAGCCTGCCTATCTTGGGGCAGATCGCTCTGGCTGCTGCTGCAGGTATAAAAAGGACAGGGCAGAAGAGGCGAAACCACCTAGGCACTAACTGTCCAGGCTGTCAACATGTGGGTCCTAGGCAGGAAGTGCAGGCAGGTAAGTATGGGCAAGGCTTGGGTGAGGCTGCTCAGCCATTTTCACAGGCTGGAGGTGCTCAAGCTATAGCTCTGGCATTCATGGTCCCATATATTTGGAAAAAAACAGTGTTCTTCCCACTAAAAAGAGGGAGAACAGGAACCAGGT
>NW_008461500.1:0-755 GCF_000622305.1 Nannospalax galili
AGAGTCCTAGTACTCTCCAGCGATGTAGACGCTGCGGACTTGTGGCTGGTCTGTTGTTTTTATTGACGCCAAGAAGTAGCGGTTTTAATCAGTGGAGCTGGACAAGTTTTAGAGGAAAACTAGGAGGTTAATTTAGTTTTACAGGTCATTTCATTTTTTTACTTACCTCCTGAAAGAAAATTGTTTCATTTCTTAGGCTTATATATGTATTTCTTCCACTGGTTTTCGTGGAAGGAAAAAAATTACATTGCACTAGTTATAAAGTATGGTTTAAATAACGAGATTTCAAATGAACATATTAAAAGTCTCTTTCTTAATTCCTTTGATAGTAAAGTCTGGCCCAGAGGAGTTGAGGCTGAAGGACTCACTGAAGGACTAGGTGTGCATATTTCTACAGAAATATTAATGTATTTCATGCCAGTGTAGCTTGCTGGAGTTACACAATAAATAGCTTGAACCACCTTTCTAAACTTGTGATGGTAATGATGTAATAACCTTTTATTTTTTTATGGTATAGTCCAGATCATATTAAAATGCATTTACAAGATGGAGTTCTTAGACTGATTAAGCATTGCATTTTTTAGGATGGGAGAGAGCTTCATAGATGAGGAAGATGTTTCAGGCATTTGAACTAGTTTTGTAATAAGCAGTTGTCCCAAGACTTAAAATTGACTGCAAATTGAAGTATTTTCCTGGAAGTAGACCTAATGGTGATTATAACTTTTTTTTTTTTTTTTTTTTTTTTTTTTTTTTTT
>NW_008461501.1:0-755 GCF_000622305.1 Nannospalax galili
TTTTTTTTTGTGGAAAATTTCTGTTTTGTTTGTTTCTTACTTGTTTCATTGTTTGTTGTACTAGGGAGCTAAACCAGGGGGTTGCACAGGCCAGACAAGCACCCTACCATTGATTTACACCTCCAGTCCACAGAGTTCCTTTGAAGACAGTCATGGAAGCAAATGATAATAGAGGTTTCCTGCCACTCTCCTAAATGATATATATTCAAAATATTATCTCAATTTTAAAAGTTGCATCACTTGGGTCTTGACTGAACATTTTCTGTTTTGTGGTCTCATTTGCATAAGTGAGTTTGGCTTAGTATTTGGAATGTGAGATGGAATCTCAACTTAGATATTATGTCAAGACTGACCCTAAAAGCAACAATAAGCTTGCGTCCCTCCTGATGGTATATAAAACCCATTGTGGAAACTGATTCTGAAGTTTCTAAAATTCTCCCTTTAAGGCAATAATGCTTTCAACAAAACATTGGCTCTGCTTTTTATATAGAAGATGTGGGTAAAGAGTAAGATTTAATTTTCAATATGATCTAGGGTTGTGTGTGGGGGTTGAGACAGGGTCTCATGAGCCCAGAGTGGTTTAGCATTCAATAGTTAGCCAAAGTTTGCCTTAAACTCCTGATTTCCTGTTTGTACCTGCTAGACTCTGGGTTTACATGTGTGGATTAACATGCCCAGATCCTGTGAAAGCAGTTTAAATAAATTTTTTGTTTGTTTGTTTTTGCTTTTGGTCTTTTTGAGGCAGGGTCACTATG
>NW_008461502.1:0-755 GCF_000622305.1 Nannospalax galili
ACACACACACACACACACACCCGAAGTCACGAAGCCCCAATTAATCAGCTGCAGCAGGGACCTCTCAGACCCCGTCTACCTGCATCCCCCTGCCGCAGCATCAGACGTTGTCAGGCATTGTGGTCTCCCTGCAGCCCAGCCCTACCCAGAGTCAGACTCTGGCAGGAGGGTCACGGCTGGTTGTCTCCCCCACAATTACCACCTAGCTATCACATGTGCTCTCCGCCCACACCTAGATTTCAGGGTAATGCAAATTGGTCCCTGGAGACAGACAAGTAAAAATATCACCTAGTCAATGACTACGTGGGAAACATCCATTTGGCCAATGCCCCCGGGGAAACGCTCATGCCAAGACCCACGTACAGCCTCAAAGTCCTGAAAATGTCCTGGGCAGGCCAGACCTAGACTTCAGGCCTGTGGAATGCAGGGCCGTGTGATTTATCTGCTTCCCGCCAGTCAGAGCCTCGGGGCGGACAGGTTCCAACACGGCTGACATCAGGTTTTCTGGAAAAAGCATTCAAGGCAGGAATGCAGTGGACATGTCTGAGGAGAACCCAGAGGCCCTTTTGTGCGCAGCCAGCTCGATCTGGTACCTCGCTTGCCAAGGTCTGTGTCTCTTGGATCAGTCCTTGGAAAGCTCAAAACGTCAGCACGCGGCGGGGAGACACAGCACCAGCACCCTTAGCCCTCTCCCAGGGTGCTGAGGATCACTCTTTATTGCATGCACGTACGTGAGTGCACCCGTGTGCCTCAAC
>NW_008461503.1:0-755 GCF_000622305.1 Nannospalax galili
CGAAATATTGTAAGTTGAGTTGAGGGAAGTTGGGTGGGGGACTGAGTGCATTTTGTACACTGCTTTGGTCTGCTTAGTTGAGGAACAGGCCGCACTTCATAGAGTGCACTACGGTTATTTGGTGAGTTGGTGGAGCTGCTGGGTTTTCCTTGTCAAATATGTCCGGAACCCATCCCACCGTCTTCCAGTCACAGTGTGTGAGAGCCCACTTCCCTTTCCCTCCCCTGAAGTACTGTCATCCCGTCTGACATGGCATTGGAGCTCTTCCTTCCCTTGTATGGGGAGAAAGCCCACCTGCTCTCATACCTCATTAAGTCCCCTGTTGTACGCAGAAGAAAATTTCATAGCTCTGTATCTAGATATCCGTGTTAAGCTTCACGGAACCTCTACGAACTCAGAACTCAGAATCCTGCTTTCCTGGTACGTGCCTGATGCTTTTATGAGATGGGGATCTTTACTGATTAAATTACACTTAGATGTAATTAAATCCTCTGTCTGAAAATTGAGACTGGCTCCCCTGTGCTTACTGTTTTATTTATGGCACAATTGCTTTGTAGAAATTGTGGAGTAAAGCTCTTACTTGGGTTATTTCAAGAATCCTCTTGCCTGTTCAAACCCTTACCGTACCATCCTGTAGACTGACTTGAAGTAGTTGCATACGAGGTCTGGTACCGAGACAGATGTGCCTCACACGAACTGATATTCTGGCATCCCGTAGCTTGTATATTTCCCTGTATTCTCCAGATGTACAGTTT
>NW_008461504.1:0-755 GCF_000622305.1 Nannospalax galili
TGAATGAACATGCTTGAAAAGGAGGAAAGCATGATTAAGGCAAGGAAGCAGGCAAGTTGGATTCAGTTAGTGATTTGGCCTAAGAGCAGTATTAAGGACAGCGAGAATAGGGAAGTGATGATAAGTTGCCCGTTTTGATGACTTAATATTACTACTTAAATATTTTTGGTGTTTATTTACATGTATATGTGTGTTCTTGTGTTTGGTGCATTATGTGTGTGTCAGAGGTGGTCAGAGGAAGATCTAGAGGAGTCAGTTCTCTCCACCACATGGGTCCTGAGCACCTAAATCAGGTTGTCAGGCTTGGTGGCAAGAGCCTTTGTCTCCTGAGCCATCTTGCCAGCTTGTGTTCTTATTTCTAACCTGTAGATGCTTTCAGAGTGGCTTTATTTTTCACAGTTTTTTAGTTTGTCTTTGGCCTTTGCCCAAGTGTATTTGCAGGCTCAGAGTAGGTAGATGTATGTGATCTTACATCAAAATAAGAGATGTGGGACCACTAGTTACTAACAAATGTTAATTACTAAATTTAACCAAATAGTGATATCCTGCAGTAAAAAGGAAATGAGATTTAGTGAAAATAATGGGTGAATTTCTTAATTTCAGAAATTGGTTTCCACATTTGTAATATGCTCTTTTTGTCAATAAAACTTTGTAGGTAACATCTAGTAATACCTGCGAAAGCTTTGTAAATTCCAAAGAATGATTATTCAATCAGTCATTAAATGCTACTGCCGCACCTCCCCCCCGCCCCAACC
>NW_008461505.1:0-755 GCF_000622305.1 Nannospalax galili
TAGGCTGAAGCAGGAAGGAGGGGAGGGATCACAAGGCCCCCAGCCCCTCTCTGCTCCTCTTGATCTCAGGCCCTCAGCACATGTGGCTACCCACCTCCAGGCCACCCAGGGGGACCTGAAGATCCCAGGCTCAGTGCCACCTCAGCTTTCTAGAGATGCAGCCCTGCCCCACCCCCAGCATTTAAATCTACAATTTACTTGGAATTATACACTGCTTCTGCTTTGAAAATAGAGAAAGACCCCCCGCAGGACTGTTTCCTTCCTCCAGCTGTGAGATCCGCTCAGCCTCTAATTGTACCCTCTTTGCTAAGGGTGGGAGCTCCCCCAACCCCTGCAGGCCGCTGCTGGGGACCCCCTACTCCGAGCCAGGTGGCCAAGGCAGCTGCCCTTGGACAGAGCTGGATAGACAGCCACACCTTGAACTTCTCCACCTAGGGTCCCAACTCCTTAATCCTGCCACAGTGGCCCCCAGCTTTGTTTCTTCCTAATTTAGCCCCTTGCAGAATTTCCTGGAAGCCACATTGACTGTGACCCCCTCCAAAGGCTGTTTGTGTCCTTAGAGAACACAGCCTGCTCCCCTTTTTGCTGACTCCAGTATAGTGCTAACTCCTGACCCCCTGGTTCCTCTCTCCCTCCCCCTGGCCTGGGCACACTGATCTGGTTATGAGGCAGGCTCCTGTCCTCCTGGCTGGGGGACTTGGGGCAGTTGCTTGACATCTCTGAACTCCTACTTCTCCATGAAGAAGGCAGACACC
>NW_008461506.1:0-755 GCF_000622305.1 Nannospalax galili
TAAGCCAAGCATGGTAGCACAACCTGCATTCCCAGCACTCAGGAGGCAGAGACAGGAGAATCACCACAAAGTCAAGGCCAGCCTGAGCTATATAGTGAGACTCTGTCTGAAAAAAGCAGGGGCTAAAGAGGTGGCTCAATCGGTCACATACTTGCCATGAAAGCATGAGATCCCGAGGTGGATACTCGGAAACTACCTAAAGCTGGGCTTTGGTGGTGTGTGCTTGAGGTCCCAGCACTGAGAAGGTAGAGATGGGAAGATCCCGGGGCTTGCTGGCCAGATACCAAAGTCAAATCGGTGAGGTCCAGTTGAGTGAGAGACCCTGTCTCAAAAAATAAGAGGGAGTGTGAAAGCTTTTTAAAAAGTGTGTGAGCAGGACTGGAGAGAGGGCTCAGTGGTTAAGAGCACTAACTGTTTTGCTGAAAACCCCATTTCAGTTCCCAGGACCCAAAGAGCAGCTAACATCTGTCTGTAACTCCAGTTCCAGTGAATCCGATGCTCTCTTCTGGCTTCCACAGAATTGCATACACTTGGTGCACCTATGTTCATGAAGGCAAAACACTCATACACATTTTTAAAAAATTAAAATTAAAACATATTTTAGAAGCCAGGCATGGTCCTTTAATCCCAGAATTTGGGAGGCAGAGAGAGGAAGAGCTCTGAGATTGAGGTCAGCCTGGTCTATGTATTGAGTTCCAGGCCAGCTAGGGCTATGGGAAAACTCTAACTCAAAAAACAAACAAACAAAAAAAAAA
>NW_008461507.1:0-755 GCF_000622305.1 Nannospalax galili
ACAAAACAAAACAAAACAAAACAAAACATTCACTCACATGCCCCTACCTTTATTTGTTACAACTAAGGAAACTTAGATTGACAAAAGAGTGAACATTTGAACAGAGGACAGTGAGGACCTGGAGGTGGGGGTGTTAGCAAAGGGCCACATGGATCTCGCAGAAAGCGTAGCTGATTACTCCATTGGGGAAGAAATAGGTTAAATTTTTCCTGCCTGTTCTGTTCACCGAACACAAAAAATATTCATTTAAAAAAAGAGAAATGAAGTAGAGTCTCTAGTGCCACTGTGATTTTATGCCACACAAATGGCTTGCAGAGAGCTTAGCAAGACCAGCTTATTTCACCCACTCCTGGATGCATTCTTGTGTGGGTGCGGTTATCTCGTGGTCAGTGAGAGGAGACCATTTGCTTCCGCCTGCTAAGTCTTGTCTTCTCTATTTTTGATTCCTGTTTGCACAGATGGCACAGTGGGGATGATGATGGCACCTTCCCCGCTGAGGTGAGAAGGGGCTTAAGCCAGCAGTCCTTGAAGAGGATCTTTTAAAAAATCATCTCTTATTTTAATTTCTTATATGTATGAGTGTATTGCCTGCATGTAAATAGGCGCACTATGTCATTCAATGCTACAGAAGTCAGAAGAGGGTGTTGGATCCCTTGGAACTGGAGTTACAGATGGATAACTATTAGCTGCCATATGGGTGGTAAGTGAACATGGGTCCTCTGCAAGAGCAGCCAGTACTCTTAACTGCAAGCCCT
>NW_008461508.1:0-755 GCF_000622305.1 Nannospalax galili
GGCAGAACATTCTCATCCAGCTGCACCTGCATTTCAGGAAGTCTGTTTTTCTGCAGAATTAAGAAACATTGTGCCAAACTGAAACTTCTGTTATCTGACTTGCCCCTGGTATATGTAATTGTTTCTGGCTTTATAAACCCTACCCTGCCTCTTTTCGGGATCCAGAATTCTTTCAGATGTGAGCCTGTTCTCCACTGCCAGAAATAAAGAACTCTTAATTTGACCATCACTGTATGGTATTCCTCTCTGATTCATGTTGGATATAACACAGTGAACTACTGTCTTTGAAATTTATGTGTTTTTATTGTTCTGCTTTACATTTTATAAATGGACACACTAACATAATAATTATGTTTGCTATCTGCAAAAGGATTTACATATATGCATATACATAGATAAATGTAGTTTAGTGTATTTATAAGATGGCTTATTAATGCTTTCTTGGTTGTAAATCCTTGAAAGAACTCTAATTTCTCTGTCCTCACTTCCTAATTAGGCTCTATAAAGCCTCCATAATAGATACAAGCTGTGAATAAGAGTACTATAAAAGTTACTTCAGTAATTGGCTCTCAAACTCCAGCTCTGCTTAAAGTGACAAATCATAAAGGCTAAGCAAAAATTAGAAAAATGAAGTAGCTCACTATTTCTTCACAAATCATTCAGCCTTCACTTCCTGGATGAAGTTCAGTAGAGCAAAACAGAATGCTGTCTATGCTAGATGACTGCCAGTGTGCTAGTTAGCTTTAACTGGGAAC
>NW_008461509.1:0-755 GCF_000622305.1 Nannospalax galili
CCTGGTCCTCTTCAAATGCAACCAGTGTTCTGCTGAGCAGTCTCTCCAGTCCCAGTTTGTGGTTTTTGATAATAGTGATATACTGACACGTAGATGAATGCAACAAAATAGCTAAGTGTGACCCAGATGTTCCTCTGACTCTGTGCTGATGAGCCATGGATCTGCCTCCTTCCCACGCACTGCAAAGAAGCCGCTCCCCTTCCCTCTTCCAGCCAATTGGTTTACCATAGCCACTTTCAGGAGAGGGGCTAAGGGTATAGAAGCTGGGAAAACCATGAGGCTGGTCTCTCTCCATTTTTTGAGGATGTCTGGAACCACAGGATTGATGTCCGGGTGTGGACTTTTGAACACAGCCGTGAATGGGTGGCACCCGCTCATCTGTAAGTAAACCTGCACCCCAAGCTCAGCTAGCAAGTTCAATAAACTCCTTAAGATTCTTCAAACTGGGGTTTGGAGAATTCTTTTCTCAGGTTGTAGTAAGGACCGTGGGAGGAGGGGATTGGATGCCACCTGTGCCTTGCAGCAGTAAATTTGACTTACACTCAGAAACAAATCCATGCTCCATAATGATTCTCAACAGAGCCCCTACAACATATATGAAAGTATAGACTCTCCACTCAATGGTGCTAAACACACTGAATAATCACACAGAAGACTGAAATGTCACTTTAGTCTCTTACTCTGTATAAATATCAGTCAAAAAGAAACAAAGACATTAATGTGAGAATTAAAACCATGAAACTCCTAGAAGAAAT
>NW_008461510.1:0-748 GCF_000622305.1 Nannospalax galili
CAGAGATCTGCCTGCCTCTGCCTCCCAAGTGCTGGGATTAAAGGGGTGCGCTGCCATGCCCGGCTTATATTTGGTTTTCAAAATAGACATGTCTGCCCAACTGATGCTTATGGGCCTTTCAGACTTAAAACCAGCCCTCTTGTACTGTTTCACACCCCCTAACAGTCTTTGTATTACAATTCAGCTTCAATTTATCATGCCTAGGAGGAAAGGATGTTCCATTCAGAGGACATGAAAGTCCTGGCTCCTGGGTATTAACAGTTCTCACTGCTACAAAGAAAACTGTCACTCTATTCTACATACCAGTGTCTTGAGTTTGTCTAGTGTGAGTGCCCCCTTGATTTATTGAAGTTTTATTTAACAAGTGGAACACCCACAGTGCGCCAGATGTAGTAGATACAGAAGTGACTAATTCAGACAAAAATTGTTCCTCAAGCATGGGGAGATGTCTCAGTGTGTGGAAAATTGACTGTACAAGACTGACAACCTGAGTTCAGATCCCCAGAACCTACATAAAATTCTGAGGCAGTAGTACAAACCTCTGTAATCCCAGCATGCTCACAGGAATGGACAGAGAGAAAGAGACTCTCTAGAAGCTCATGAGCCAGTTAGCCCGGCCCCTGTAGCAGCAACAGACGCTGTCTCAAGCAAGTGGAGAGGTGAGGATTGAAACCTGAAGGCTGTCCTCAACATGCATTCCATGGCATGTGCATACCTACACACACACACACACACACACACACACACA
>NW_008461511.1:0-755 GCF_000622305.1 Nannospalax galili
TTTTTTTTTTTTTTTTTTTTTTTTTTTTTTTTTTACCCAGGACAATTTCCCAAACCCACTTCTAATTTTGAAGAAAGAAATCATATATTCTATTTTGACTGTACATTACCTTGAATTTTATCAGCTAATTTTACACGTGTCACTTCTTTTGAAATCTCCAAGCTATTTTGAAGTACAATATAATTAGCGTCAATTCCCAGATGTAGCAGCCGAGGCTTGCAGAGGTGAAGTGGGGAGTTACTGCACCTTCCCTTTCTCCCTGACCCCACATGTCACTGGTCTAGAATTTCATCTGACACTATGAGGCCAAAAGACTTGTACTAGTCATTTCTGCTCTCACTTTGTCCATCTGTGAAATGGGCTAATGCTAGTGTCTACCCATTGAGAGACTTAGGCATGATAGTGTGAAGCACTGAGCACAACCATCACCTGTGGTCACCTCTTACTGCCAGCTCTTGCTGTTCTTGGGCCACTTTAGAGTACGCATCTTCATGCTCTGTGGTCTACTCCTTCAAGAGAAAAGTGAGTGGGTTGATTGTAATGGTGCCTGGAACTTCTGCATTTTAATTCCCTGGTTCTTCAATTATAGTGCTGTATGAAGAAAAGCTGACAGGAGAAGCTGGATTGCAAGTAGTTATGATTCACACATTTCTGTGTTCAGCAAGTTACAAAAACAATCTACCAGGGATGCCTCGGTCTGTAAAGTGCTTTCCATGCAAGCAAGAGGACCTGAGTTCCATCCCCAGCCTCACATA
>NW_008461512.1:0-755 GCF_000622305.1 Nannospalax galili
CTGCAGGGAGTGCTGTGGCACAGAGACCTAGGAAAGGGAGGGTTCTCAATGGGACTCCTACCCAAAAGATCTACAATGACTGAGTGAGAGCACAGCATCCAGCACACTTCCACACAGTTCTGCCCCACAGAGGCAGGACAGTCAGCAGCCTAGGCCTGTCCTCTTCTGCAAGTGAAAGGCCGCCAAAGAGACTGTGGAACCATGTCAGGCTGAACAACACAAGGTCTAACTCCATGACACCTCCTCCCTCCATAACATGTGAAGTGAAGGGCATTTGTCTGCATGCCATAGAGAGCTGTGGTCCCTGGGATGTGAGAACACAGGCGCAGTTCCCTGCCGCCAGCGTTCACTCACAGGTGAATCAGTTCAACAAGTGCAGTCCACTTTCATCAATAGGGAAGAACTTCAACCTCTGTCAGCCCTCCCCTCACCCCATCCAACCTCAAAACAGATGATGGAGAATACAGCCCTCCACTGAGAACATACCAGAAGCCCCTAGGAACTGCACACAGAACAGGTGACCCTCGCTGCCACTCACTGCACCTAGAGACACCCCGGGGCCACACTGCATGCTAGTGTGCCCTTGGGTGGTCTAGTAACAGCAGAGGGCCAGCATGCATGGCAGCTTTACAGTAATGCCAGAGTCACAGGGCAGGAGGCGTGGCTCCGTGGCAGAATGGTTGCCTCCCGTGTCAAGGCCCAGGTTTTGTACCCCCTGCACTGCAGGAAGGGAGAAATGGTGAGTGTTTCTACCA
>NW_008461513.1:0-755 GCF_000622305.1 Nannospalax galili
ACTTACCCAATATATAATTTAATAATCCTATAACTATGAATGAAGTGGAAATAATAACTTTAAAACTTTTCCCCCAGAAGGGCAGACATGTTGATTGAAGGAAATGAATTAACAATCTAGAAAGCTTTACATTTATGATTAGTTCATTTTTAACAAATTGGCCAGAATATTCAATAAGAAAAGTGTTCACAAAACATAGTGTTAGAAGTGGATATCCATACACCAAAAAAGAAGTTGGACCCCTACCTCATACAATATGCGAAACATAACTAAAAATGGGTTATAGAGCTTAATCACAAGAACAAATCTGTAATTCCTAAAATAAAACTTAGGCAATTTCATAACATCAAGTTAGAAAATAGATTCTGAGCTAATATCCAAAACCAAAACTAGTTAAAAGGGAAACAGAAAAATTAAGACTTCATGAAAGCATAGACTTTCTGTACTCTACGAGATAACAAGAAAACGAAAAAGGGATGGAGAGATGGTTCAGTGTTTAAGGGCACTGGCTACTCTTGAAGGGGACGCAGGTTCAGTTCCCAGCACACACGTGGTGAGCCACTGTCCATAACTCCAGTTCCAGGGGATAAGACACTTCTTCTGGCCTCCACAGGCATTATACACACGTGGGTGTACATGCAGGCAAACCAGTCACACATATAAAAATAAATAATAAAAATCGTACATGAAGAAAGTAGTAGAGTCGGGCATGGTGGTACACACCTTTAATCCCAACACTCAGGAGGCAGAGGCAG
>NW_008461514.1:0-754 GCF_000622305.1 Nannospalax galili
GGACTGGTGCTGCCCACAGTGGGCTTCACCTCCTGTGTCAGTGAACAATCAAGATAATGCCCCACAGACATGCTCACAGGCCAGTACGATCCGAACAATCCCTTAACTGGGACTTTCTTCTCAGACAATTCTAGGTTGTGTCAAATTCACAGTTGATGCTAACTAGGCATTTGTCATTCCACTTAGATGTGTGAGGTGGAGCAAATTACCTAATAGCATTCAAATTTATCTGCATAATGCTAAGGACACTAATTTATAGGGATATTTGAGGGGTTAAATAAGCTAATATAAGAATGCTCAGTGAAAAGTAGATGCTCAATAGAAACTACCATTAAATAAGATTTTCTAATCCTTATAATGAGGTAATATTATCACACCTTCCTTTTAAAATATTTATTTCTTTTTCTTTGAAAATTTCATAAATACAATATATTTGATTATATTTATTCCTCCTTTCCCCCCACTCCTCCCAGATTCACTTCTCCCTTCCTCACGCCCATGACTTTGTGTCCTCTTTAAAATAATATTATCAGGCTGGAGAGGTGGTTCAGCAGTTAAGAGCACCCGCTGCTCTTGCAGGGGACCCAGTTTCGGTTCCCAGCACCCACATGGAGGTTAAAAACCATCCATAACTCCAGTTCCGGGGAATCTGTCACCCTCTTCTGACCTCCTTGGACACCACATGACACGGGTGCACTTATAATCATGCAGACAATACACTCATACACATAAAATAAAAATAATATATAAAATA
>NW_008461515.1:0-755 GCF_000622305.1 Nannospalax galili
AAGCTATCTTCTGGAAGTCTGCCAGACTGTCTACTCTGTTTGCTAGCCACCCTACTTGCTTGAGGCCACCCACCTCCCTTCAAATTGCTAAGACCCTAGTGACAATGCCTCTGGCTCTGTCTACCAGTTTTCCTCACACTACTTGTCCATACAAATCTGAGAGGGCCAGAGTTCTTACATCTGTTTCTGTTCTAGTCATCAGGTGGTAGCTCCCTTAAGAGCACCCTGATTTCTTCCTTCTTAGCATCCCTCAACACAACGCCCCACGTGTCCTGGGGCATCCATCCACTGGGCCCTGAAACAGAGTCTGCTCTCTATAAACCTTGCTGAATGAATACTGTGGGAGCCGATTCTTGGTACCATGTGGAACCAGAGCATCAAACTCAACAAATACATCACTCATGTTCCCACCTTCATCCTTTCATCAGTTTCCTTTCTGCATCCTAAGCTTCCAGGCTCCTCTCCAAGGCCCTTCCTTTATCTAGTCTTTCCAAATCCTTTCTATATACTCTATCTGGAATGAAACTCTCCCATCCTCGAGACTGGACTCACTAATTCTAATTCATTGTCTTACCTACCCCTAATGTTCCAGAAAGTCACTGAACAAATGGATTTTTTTCCCTACTTAATAGTTTTTTAAGGACAACTAAAATTCAATGTTTCCAACATGATAAGTGCCCAGACAACAATTACTGAATTGAATTTTAATGAGTTTAGTTACAGGTTTCAAGGAAATGTGGACCATGAGAAATGCT
>NW_008461516.1:0-755 GCF_000622305.1 Nannospalax galili
GGGGGGGGTTGCCTGCTTACTGACAGTGAAGAAAAATGAACACCACCACCCCAACCCCCCCACCCCCTCTTGACAAAACTCACCTAAGTTCCTAGAGAAAAGGGAAGAAGACAGAACTATTTTATGCGGTGGAACTCCCGCCGCCCACATATCCAGAATTTGAGGACCCACTCAACAGTGTCTCTGAAACCTATTCCTCCTCCTCTGCTTCTGGTGGAATTTCCTTATTTATGCCTTTAAATTAAGATGGAAAGAATAGGGTTAAAAGTGCACTGATTTTGTAGTGAAATTGCTCTAATGACTACTGGCAAGTTGCCAGGTCTCAATTCCCCATCCCCCCATCAAACCTCACCCCACCACTCTGGCCCCTTCCTGACACCCTCTCTACTTTTGGGATACCACTTCACTGCTGGGGAGGGACTCTCCAGTCTTTCTTACCCAACCTACCCCTGTGGTCTAGACAACCGCACACAGGGGGTGGAAAGGAGACTAGAAGGTGGAGAAGGGGAGATGGCAAGAGGTGAGAAGTGCAGCTTGACAAGCCAGTGAGAGTAGGGGATCAGTTATGCATGAAAGTGAGAAAGAAAAGATCAATAGCCAGAGAGAGAATTGTTTGTGAGTTGGAAGGGAGGCTGTTGATAAGAGCTTCTTCTGGGAGTGGCAGTGGGGTGCTTGTGTGCTGAAGATGGAGAAGCTGTGCCATCTACCAAGGTGGAGTGGCACCCCGAGGCGCCTGCGGCCGGCCGCCTCCTTTA
>NW_008461517.1:0-755 GCF_000622305.1 Nannospalax galili
TCCTTTCCACAAGTGTTCAAGGGACTTCTCTGTGCGTTACTGAGAACTCTGAGCTGACTAAGGCACAGCTCTGTGCCAAAGGAATGCTTTCTCAAGGGGGAGGGACAGAAGTAAGAGAGAGAAGCATGACATGCTGACATACCTAACAAGAATGAGAAGAGACCTTCAGGTCGTGCTTCACATGGCATTAGAGTAGTGCCATGTCAAGTAAGCTTAGGGCAGCATGGGAGGAAGCATGAGGTGATGATGACATAGATGTAACAGCTTATCAAATATTTCTCGTGAGGAGATGGTGACATGGATATGACAGCAAATATTTCTCTTTTTTCTTTAGTCGGAGAACATCAATTAACAGGCCATAAAGTGGCAGTTAAAATCTTAAATAGACAGAAGATTCGAAGTTTAGATGTTGTTGGAAAAATAAAACGAGAAATTCAAAATCTTAAACTCTTTCGTCATCCTCATATTATCAAACTGTAAGTATCTTTGTGCTTGATAATATAAATATTTAAATATTTAAAACAAATTTATTTTGTAAGTAGTTATTTGTCTTGAGTTAACTTTAGAAAAGTAATCAGACCATGTTCATACTCAGTTTTAATGCATTTCAACTCCATCAGTTCTTCTATGTACATACTTGGTTTAGAAACAAAAGCCACTGGGTCAGCATTGGTACTGTTTTCAAATGATGAATGAAGCCTTGGAAGTTGATTTTTTTTTTAGTATTCCCTCTGAGGGTCATTTGGACATTTTGT
>NW_008461518.1:0-755 GCF_000622305.1 Nannospalax galili
CTGCATGAAATAACTACCATCATCACGACTTTGGCTAAGCCTGATTGCTAAACATAGTCATAATTGGGCTTGTTGATGGTTGTGCTTATTCATTAAAATTGGCTTTTTAAAAGTTAGAGTGATTTCCCATAGAAAGTTCTGAAGGTATGCATCTGCCACACCTAAAGTCATGCAGACAGAGCAAGAGAACTGTCCCTTCAGAAGGGCTGATCTTGTCACCGCTGTCAAACACTGACAGAGGGAAACAGGTGAGGGCATTCTCATGGTGTACTATCTTCTCCTTTCAGTACTGTTTTGTGTGATCTGAAACTGCTGTGCAGAAGAAAGGATAACAGATACAAATATCTTGTTCATGCTCAGCATTGTGGCTAATGTGCTAAGCTTTCAAAAGTTAAGCATTATACAATTACTGACACTAAGCTCTCTTTTTTTTCACTCAGTGGCTTTTGGAAAAGTCAGACACATGATGTTCCTTTAACAGGTTTAGCTGGATTCAGTACTGATGTTCTGGCAGAAGGAAAGACCTTCAGAACTCTGATTCTGACACAATAGTTAAATGTATTACCTGACCTAGAGTGGATCAGGCACTGGAGAGGGCCATGTTGGGGTGATGACAACGTTGGAATAGTAATAGTAAATTACATTTTTAAACAGGTTATGGGTATGGCTAAATAGCTAGAACAAATGTCTAGCATGTATGAGGTCTCTTATTTTAGTTTCACAACCACACATACTTTTAAGTGTATCTGTGCTGT
>NW_008461519.1:0-754 GCF_000622305.1 Nannospalax galili
TCGTCTTGGTTTACCTTCCCCTACTCGTATCACCCATTTCCCCAACCTCCACCTCCCCTTATACTTTTCCACCTACATTATTCCTGTTTTCACCTTCGTAGCACGTTTGTTTTATTATCCGCCATATGCATCTGTCATGAAGCCTCTTTTTCACCTCTTAAGCGTTCCTTCCTAGTTTTCTGGTATCTAAGCACATACACGTCCACAGAAGTATAATTTGACTCTGTCATCTGCATATGAAAGAAAGCATGCACTCTTTGTCTTTCTGAGCATTTCTTCTTCCGCTCCTTATTAGCTAAAGCAACAAAATCAATTTTTTAATAGTTTCAGTGGATCGGCAATTGGGAGAGGTGTGCTGATCAATGAAAGCTTGAGCAGGGTGGAGGCAGTGTAGCTAACCTTTGTGTGACAAGAGTTTCTCGTTCATCACTGTCTCTGTAGCTCTTTTGTAATTCATTAATATGCCGTTTTCCGGTTTTATCCATTTTTTCCTGCAAATATCATAATTTCACTTTTCTGTATAGTAGAATAAAATTCTATTGTGTATATCTATCACGTTTTCTGAATCTGTTGCGTCAGTTGATGGATATCTAGACTTATCCTATGAATAGAAGAACAATAAACAGAGATGAACAACTATCTCTGCGGTATGATATAGAGTCCTTTGGTATATACTCAGGATATGGGATAATCTTAAAAAAAATTATTGAATTTTTGTGTATTTCATACAGAGCATCTCAATCAGTCTTAATCA
>NW_008461520.1:0-755 GCF_000622305.1 Nannospalax galili
CCTCTTTGCATCTCAATGAGTTCCATTAGGGGTACATACAGGAGCATAGTTAGAAGCATGGATACCTTACAACCACTATGCCACTGAAGAAAATACTTTTCCCTTCTCCATCAACCATTAATTGCCTATAGATCATCATGGAGGTGTGAGGCCCTCCCACATCCATGACAGGATGCTGATGGACCCAGTCTTGTTCAGGTAATCATAGCTGTTGTGAGTTCAAGAGTGCCATACCCACATTATGCCCAGAACACAGTGTTCCATAACACCCCACCTCTTCCTCCCTCTGCCTTGTACATTCTCTTCACCCCCTCTTCCATGATGTTCCTGAACCTTGGAGGGGATGATATAGATGTCCCATTTATGGCTGGGCAGTCAGCAGTCACTTATTTCAGCACTTTGACCAGCTATTTATTAATCTCTGCAAAAAGAAGCTTCTCTGGCCAAAGATAACAGCAGCACTAATCTATGAACAGAACCCATTATTATTTAGAAGGCATTTTGCCAGGCCCATCATGTCCATTTAGATTTTGGTTTAGTTTTTAATCTCCAAATTTGGGGTATGAAAACCATTTGGACTCATCTTGAGTCACTTGCAATACCAGCTGATATGACATACATGATCTCTGCTGTCTGAGGCTTAAATTGCCATTTGAATGATGCCTTTGTTGTGGGATAAAGATCATCATTCTGGAGTTGAACAAATGGCTCAGCAGTTAAGGGCACTGACTGCTCTTGCAGAGGACCTGGGTTTG
>NW_008461521.1:0-755 GCF_000622305.1 Nannospalax galili
AGGAAGCTGGGACTGGGCATCAGCAAAGGGCCTGCCCCACGGCCAGGACCGAGCAAGGGCCAGTGAATGTGTGTGGTGGCTCTGGCGGGTCCCATGCATCATGCTGGCCCAGAGTGCCCCAGCTCCACACTACAAAAAGTTGGGGAGCAGGGCTGAGGCAATATCAACCAAGAAGACAAACAGAAGCCTTGAGGCTCGGAGGGAAATTTGCTCCAGGACAGGAGAGGACCACCCAAGAGAGAGTGGGAAGTTGGGCAGGGGCGGTAGGTACATGGGTACATAGTTATACATGTATGCATGCTCAGGTGTGCATGCACATGTATGCATGTACACATGAAAGCACATGCATGTAGAGGCCAGAGGCCAACTTTAGGTGATATTGCTCAGGAGTTAGGGTCTCTCACTAGACCTGGGGCTTGCTGATCCAGATAGGCTGGCTGACCAGTGAGCCCGAGGAATCTGCCTGTCTCTCCCTCCCCAGCTCTGGCCACCAAACCCAGCATTTTTATGTGGGTTCTATAGATGGAACTTAGATCCTCATGTTTATATAGCAAGCACTTTACCAACTGAGCTATCCCCAGCTGTGATGGCTAAGCTTGGTTGGCAACTTTACACACCGGGGCTGGACTGAGCAAGCCAGCGGAACCAAGCCAGTAAGCAGCATTCTTTCATGTCTCTGGTTTGGTCCCCGCCTCGAGTTCCTGCCTTGGCATCCCTGGATGATGGACTCAAATAAGTCAAATAAACCCTTTTTT
>NW_008461522.1:0-755 GCF_000622305.1 Nannospalax galili
ATGGGTTGACATGGGTCTTTGCCCAGATATGTCTTTTCCTGGCTTAAGTTGCCAAGTCGCAGAAAATCACTCAGCTGTCCCTGGGAAAGTGAGAGATGGACAGGACCCACTCCCAGAAGCAGGTGTGTCTTATTTAGTGGTGTTTAGACCTAATCTGGAGATAGCAAAAAGCAATAGAGGCTCTTATCTCTGACAGAGGCAGAGCAGGGCAGGGCAGCTCAACAAATTAGGAGCAAGCTAGAAACAACAAGGGCCACTGGCCTCACTGGCTGCTCTTTTTATTTATTCTTGACAAATGTGATTTATGAAGCTGAGCTCCTTTGTCCTATTATAGAAAGGAGCTATCGGGTTCGTGTCCCGACACCATAATTTTGTTTTAAGCCGTTCCGTCTATTCGTCTATGCATTTCCTGGGCACATTTGTGTACCCTTTGTCAGTTCCATAAATCATTATAGATAAGCAAATCCCTCTCTTAACCTTTTGGAAAGATAACATGACCAATACTCTCTGAACATATTCCTGTGAGGATTGCTGTGGGGAGATAAATGGGGCTTGTCTTGCTGGTATTCCACCACACAATGACATGATTTATGGAGGGAAGTAGGGCTTGTTCTTTGGGGCTCACCCAAGACTTTCCAAATCTCTATTTTTTTAAGACCATGGTAAGTTGTAAGAAGACATAGTAAAGATTTTTGACAAACATTGTGGTCAGGGTTTCTGCAGCTGCTTTTTCACACCACAGTGGGGCAGAATGT
>NW_008461523.1:0-755 GCF_000622305.1 Nannospalax galili
ATCCCCCCCCCCCCCCGGCCGCCTGCCGGAAACTGGCAAGCGCCCATCTCAGCCTTCCCACTCTGAAGCTGACAGTTAAATGTTTACAGCTGGCCACTACATGCTGGTTTCACCTCCACACGCACTCTTCTTGGCTCTTTGGCTCCTTCTTGTTCTCAGAGTCACAGTGCAAGGAACCAGTGCTGGCCCAGGAGGGCCTGGTGAGAGGAAGGCAAGCAGCCTCCCAAACCCTGTGGAACCCCCGTGAATCCCTTCACCACTGTTTCAGGTGATTGGCTCCTTGGTTGCCTGCTGGCATCATGCTGGTTATGCTGAACAGCACTTGGCTGTCACAAGAAGGATGGGACGCTTTTCTGTCAGTGGAGGAAAAGGAGGATTGCTCCAGGATCTCCCGCAATGAGATCAGCAGCCAGTGGAGTTTCAGAAAGTGCCTCATGAAGTTGACAAGATTCTGTTAATAAGTCTGAGAGGAAGAAAGAATTTGTAAATGGAAATATTCCACTGAAACAAAAGTATATTTCAAAGCAGGAAGCTTCTTGGAGATTTCCTTCCTAACACCAGGGTGCTCATATTTTAATGATTTTCTTTAATGGTATAATAAAATAATCTTCTTTTTCTTGGGGTTTACTATTCGACCCAGAACCTGAAGATGAGATCTAAATTCATTTCAGAAAATTTTTTGTTTTGTTTTATTCATGTTTTTCTTTTCAACAAAGAATTGACTCTTCTGTCAGCTTGGGGTGTGCTTAACTTCC
>NW_008461524.1:0-755 GCF_000622305.1 Nannospalax galili
CAGCCTGCAGTGCCCTGTAGGAACCGTGTGCTGCAGGGAGGACATTCTTTATTGTGTTGCTTCTTCTCAATTCAACTTGAGAAAATCTAGAATCACTTGGGACTTGGGAGCTAGGCCTCTAAGCATGCCTGTGAGATATTACCCCAATAAGGTTAATGGAGGTTGAGAAGTCCCTCCCGGAAGGAGGTATCCTTCCCTGTCCTAGACGCTGTAAAAGGGAGGAAGAGAGCTGGACACACGCTTTCATTGCTCTCTGCTTCCTAATTGTGGGTGTGATGTGACCAGCTGCCTCACACGCATGCCACCTTGACTTCCTTATAGATGGACTATAATCTTGAACTATGAGGCAAAATGAACCCTTTTCCCCTTTAGCTGTTTTTGTCAGGATATTTTATCATAGCAACAGGATAAGAAATGAAGACTACTCAACACTGATCACCCAGCCCGTCAACCCTAGGACAGAGCAACCATGCTCCATGATTCAACCAATCTCCCACCATGGACCTTCATTTGCTTGGAATAAAAATGGCAGAGACTCAATATCCAAACCCCTTCTGTCACTTTACATTCCAGCCACAGAGGGGGTGACACTCAGTGATATTTTCATTGGAACTCCAGGGTACATGAAACCAGGGACATTCCCTTGGGACACACTGAAGTCAAGTCCCAGAGCCTCCAGGAACAGATTCCCCTTCTATAGGATCTGTAGTAAGTCAGCCTCTTCTCAGGAAACAGCTGTATGATTGATCTCTGCC
>NW_008461525.1:0-755 GCF_000622305.1 Nannospalax galili
TCTATGGCTAGGGGATCCCAATAGCATCAGGGAGATGGGCAGGAGCAGTGCAGCATACCACTGGGTGACAAAGTGGCAAGGTGACAAGGAGAAGGAGGAAGCCTGAGGAAAAGGATGAAGAATGTTTCTGTTCTAGCTGAGAAGAAACTATGGGAAATGCAAGGAGTGCGTGGCCTTCTTGAGGAATGCTGACTGAGGGAGTACGGCTGTAAATTCTTCATATGGCAGTATAAAGAATGGGTTTCCTACAAAATGCAGCAAAGTTAATTCAAAGTCTTCTGTTGTAAATAAATGATGGGCGTTCACGTATGAGTCCATTTAAAGACCTGGAGTTGCAAATTAACTATGCTAACTAATGGCGGGCTTTATCACTTGATTATATATTCAACCTACAGGATCTAATTCACCCAACTTTTCCTCTTCTTTTCATATGAATTAACTCAATAAGAATGCCTTAGGCATAGCAGTAAGGAAGATGACACATGTAATCTCATTGCTAAAGTACCCACCCCCAGTTTCTTAGTTATTTGAGGCCCATTAAAATCTAGATCTACCCTACCTTCTTGATATCATGATCTTGCTATCTTCCCTCAGGTATCTTTCACGGTGGCGAAATCCAAGCAGCTTGCTCTTCCTATAGCAGTAGGTGTTATCCAGCCTGTGAGACTTTGTTCACAATGATGACATTATTAAAATTGGTTTCCAGGTACACTTCATCTGCTTAGGAATCATTAAGATGCAGCCAGCTAATACAC
>NW_008461526.1:0-755 GCF_000622305.1 Nannospalax galili
AGGATAATGAAGTGCATTTTCTATGAGGGAATTCCAATCTAGACAACTAGTAAAACTGTTGCTGTCTGGTCTCAGTAGAAAATGGTCCAATTGGGCCTCTGAATGATGGACTTCACTGTGTACAGCTGTTGCCAGATCTTTCTTGATCTGTACACCAGATGAGCCTATGCAAAAATTCTATATCTGACACTATTCCAAGTTTGTTCATGGGCCCTTTGGAAGTGAAATGGATGGAGAGGGGATGAGTTCGATTATTAAGAAAATTGTAATTCAGCCAGGTGTGGTGGCAAATGCCTTTAATCCAAGCACTTGGGAGGCAGAGGCAGGCAGATTGATCTCTGTGAGTTTAAGGGAAGTCTGGTCTATATAGTGAGTTCAAGGACAGCTGAGGCTACAGGGAGACCCTGTCTCAAGAAAAAAAAAAAAGGACAAAGGGAAAAAAGAAAGAAAATGGTAGTTCTATTTACTTGTTAATGAAACCTTCCAACATGGAAGACAGGCACAGTGAGGGGCCAGAGAATGTTTACAGGGGTAAGCACTTACATCTTCAAGCAGTCACAGGAAGCAGAGTGACTGGAAATCTGGCCAGGTTTAAAAACTCTCTGCTGAGAGTGGTGGCTCACACATTTAATCCCAGGACTTGGAAGGAGGTGGCAGGCAAATCTCTGTGAGTTTGAGGCCAGCCTGGTCAACAAAGTAAGTTTCATTGTTAGGGAAAGAGGAATTTACTGTTTGTTTGAATATACTGCTTGCCT
>NW_008461527.1:0-755 GCF_000622305.1 Nannospalax galili
GAGGAAGGGAGAGAAGAGAGGAGGGAGGGAGGGAAGAGAGGAGGAAGGGAGGGAGGGAAGAGAGGAGGGAGGGAGGGAAGAGAAGAGGGAGGAAGGGAGCGAAGGAGAGAGGAAGCAGAGAGAGGAGGAGAGAAGAAGGGACAAAAAACGTGAAAGACATTTAACCCCCAGGTCCTTATCCCACACCACTTAATGCAGTAACTATGGGTTTCTCGCTCCCGGCTCCTTAGGGAGAGAGTGGCTCTCTGTTTCTATTAAAGCAGGGAGTGTCCCTGCCTGGCTTTGGACTAAAGACTTCCACTGGATATCAAAGAACAGGAGACACCCCGGAACTGGCCACTTCCTTGGTTCTATGGCCATCTTTTCCTGTCATTCAGAGTCTTCACTCCTCTCGGGAAACTTTTCTAAGAAGTCCCTCTTCTGGGACAGCCAGAGTCGTTTTGCCCTCTGATCAGACTGAGAAATGTGACTTCCAAAATGGGCCACAGAGAAAACCAGACTCACTACTTCATGGAAGATAGATTCTCCCTTCCCATCTGGGCAGTTTGGTGACATACATCCCAGAATCCAGAAGGGGACTCTCCCTCCCCCCTCATGACTCTGAGCTATTGGAATGAGCTCATTTGGTGACATTTCATCACCCAGAACTGCAGACTGGTGGCCAGGTGTGCCTTGTGCTCACAGATGGCCCCTACAGGAATTCATTTGCTCATCAAGCTCCTGCCTTATGCCAGCTGTATGCCAGGAACTGTGGG
>NW_008461528.1:0-755 GCF_000622305.1 Nannospalax galili
ACACATAAAAAAACAAAACAAAGCAAAACAAAAATTCATAATCTGATTTGATATATATTTGGTAAAACAACTGCTACAATTAAGCTAATTAACATATCCATTATCTCAAACACTTAATTAAAACATTATTTTTGGTGGTAAAAACACTTAGGATCTACCTTAGCAAATTTCAAGTATACAGTAACAGTACTGTTACCTATGGCTCATCTTACTAGACAGACTTCTAGAAGTATTCATCTTGCACAATGGAAGCTACGTTATCTCTTGACCAACATCTTCCCATTCTTCCGCCCTCTATGCCCTTGGCACCCCCACTACGCTCTCTCCAACCACTTTACATTTCACATAAAAGGGAAATATAATATCTGGCTTCTGGTGTTTTGCTAAGTTCACTTAGTATAATGCCCTCCAGATCCATCCATACTGCACAGCAGAAGAAATTTAAAGAGAAACAATTACTTATTAATGCCCTACTTTGTATTACCTGCGTTTACTGGGAATCACTCCAACTTCGTCACTTTCGCCGTCTGGTGTAACCTGCCTGGCTTGCCACCATTCATCGTCAGAAGCATTGACAACGTGGAGAATATCTCCAAATTTGAAGTTCAGTCCTTGACTCGGAAGACCACTGTCTTTAGTTTTGTCATAATCAAAAAGGGCTCTAGGGTCAGAAGAAAAAAGTTCATCATTATTTGTTAAAGTGATATTAATCCATTTCAAATTCTAGAAGAATATATAGTTTATACAGACAAGTT
>NW_008461529.1:0-755 GCF_000622305.1 Nannospalax galili
GAGATGCTGAAAATCTGAGGAGCGAAGAAAGCAGGCTCTTCAGCTGGAGCAAGCAAGAAAATGGTGCTTAAATAATATCTACCTCTTCTCCATCCTTAAAGAAGAACAAAGACCTGGGGAATCCGGTCTTTAATTTGTTGATCTATAGAAAAGGTCCATCTGTGCCACATTAAAACAACACACGCTGCCCCGAGGCCATCAGAGTAGGAGCCTGTGAGGGGTTTCATGTTGCTGTCTTCTGCTTCTCGGCCACAAAGACACCTTCAGGTCAGGCGAGTGCACAAGGCCTGGAGTGACCCGTCCCTGTTGCTTAACTCAACTCTGACTAAAGATTTAAAATTTAAGTGTTGATGTTTCCAATGCCTGCATCAATACACATTGGTAAGTGAAATAAGCTGATCTGAAAGGGTCACACATAGTAGGACTCCAACTTCTGGGAAAGATGAAGCGATTGAGACAGTAAAGGGACTCGAGAGAGTTTGGGAAGAGGAGAGATACATGAGAACACAGCACTGTAGGGCAGTGCAAGCACTTTGCATGGCGTGACCATGCTGGACCCTCACCAGCATGTGCATGCCAAAGTCAGGGAACACACCACAGGAGGGAATATTGACGTCCTGACAGAGCCTGTGTGAGGAGGATGCATCAGTGCGGTTTCACTGTCTTATTACCTCCCGAACCATCTTGGTGGCCAATGGGTACACATACATTTTATGGAGCCAAGAAACCTACAAATATGGAATTGAGAGAGAGAG
>NW_008461530.1:0-755 GCF_000622305.1 Nannospalax galili
AGCCCCAGCTGGCCTGGAGCTCACTATGTAGACCAGGCTGGCTTTGATCTCGCAGAGATCTGCCTGCCTCTGCCTCTGCCTCCTGAGATTAAGGGCCTGGACAATCATGGACCTGGCTCAGCATTTCATCTTCAAAAATCCAGTTACATGCTATTTATGTGGGTTTTACCTAAAGTAGAAATAGAAATGAAGTATATGCCAGTTGAACACTGAGAGGGAAAAAGGAAAAGAGGGAGGTGAAGGAAAGAACTAGAAGAAAGGGAGTGACTGAGGAAGGGACAGAGACCAAAGGAGGAAGAGAATTTGTAGCAATACTAATCTAAAAGTAAATAGGTTAAAGTAAAAGGCATCAAAGAGAACAAAAGTTTGTTTCAGAGCACACAAAAGATAGGATAATCACAAAATGTATGCGCCCAACAATGTGGTTTCAAAATACATGAAATCACTGCTGTTAGAATAGAGACATCAGGAAGGCTGCAATTGTAGTGAGTCTTAACCCACACTTCCTGTGGTATAAATGGATCAAGCAGACCTGTACATAAGTAAAGGTATAGGAAGATCAAACAACGCAAAAGTCTGAGCTAACCTATAAATTCAAAAATGCATTTTTGTACTCAGGATGTATGTTGATAAAAATGCTATATTTCAAACAGAGAAACACAGTATAAAATAAATATCTGAATGAAATCTATCACAGGGACTAAGGAAATTTTGCCTTCTTTTGAGCTTCAGAGCCTTCTGTTTTTTTTTTTTTT
>NW_008461531.1:0-755 GCF_000622305.1 Nannospalax galili
GGGCTGGCTGGTCTGAGCTCACGCAGTGTGCAGAATGCTCTTGTACAGCTTAGAATGATGCAAAAGAGGTCCAGTGTATCCCAGAGTGTGAGCATGGAAGGGGGAGACCCCCTCTTAGGGGGCAGCCTACAGCTGCAGCAGGGATAAGCAGGCTGGCTGTGGTCCAGGGCATGGAGCCCTGTGCTATACAGCACATTTCCCAGGAACTCGGGCTATCTGGGAACACAGTTTTAGGTGGTGTGTGCTACCCTCCTGGCCATATACTAGGAAGAGCATTGTGAGGACTGGGGACTTCCAGGCACAGTGAGTCAGGCCCTTGGGGTTGCAATCAAGTGTCCCAGACAGGGCAAATGACAACAGACTGGCTCCCTCCCAGCTCTGTGGCCAGAAGGCCTTGAACTTGTGGCAGGGCTGTTTCTTCAGAGGCTCACTGAGGTCTGGAGATGTGGCTCAGTGGGTAAGAACATGTGCTGTACGAACATAAACCTGAGTTCAAACCCTACCATTCATTCAAAGGCCAAGCATGGTTCTACACCTGTGCCCGTAACCCCAGGTGCTCTCAGGGCAGAGGCAGAAGGATGGCTGAGGCTTGCTGACCTACCTGAAAATTGTGAGCTTCAGGTTCAGGGAGAGACCTGCCTCAAAGAAGTAAGACTGAGAGCATTACAGCAGGATACCTGGCTATGCATGGGGTGGGTAGGAACGCAGATCTTCGAGAAAGCTGAGACCCCATATGGACACACTGAGTCAGGGGG
>NW_008461532.1:0-755 GCF_000622305.1 Nannospalax galili
TTAGTAGAGACAAGTAGAGAGAAATTCCGACATTGAAAAACCTTGAGACATTCCACAGAGTTGGAATGCTTTTCTCAAAGAGGGGAAAAAAAATCTTCAAATGTGTATGTGCTTGCCCAAGTCCCCCCCTCAAAAAAAAGCCAGCTGGACAGCCTATAAACAACACCCATTCGGGAATAACAAAAGCCCATGTCAGAAGTCAAGGGACAGGAGGCTGAGAACTAATAATGATTTTACACTTACACAGCAGTTTTCATCTGAAGACCTCAGAGTGCTTTATAAACATTAATTAAATTGCCCCACGGCCCTGCTTGATGGCTACGTATCACTGTTTCCAATTGGCAGGCGGTGATGGGAGGAAAAGGGGAGGCACAGAATTAAGGTGGAAACTGGCCATGTTACCATGCCTGTGGATTGTGGGCTCAGAAGGAGCCAGAACATTTGCCTGTGAGGACAAGGCCATGGTCAGGTATATTGGTTACCACTGGGTCAAGGAGATGGTCTGGTGGCTTTCCAGCAGAAGCCAGCTTATGCATAATTGGGAAGACCACCTGCACTAGAATAAGGGGCTGCTGTGGTCTTCCTGAAAGCCCATCACCATGTGCCAAGGGACCATGACAGCAAACACAGTGACTTTGCCTAGGAAGATGTGTGACCTCGTTACTTTATATTGCTGTGATAAAACACTGACCAAAAGCACATTGGGGAGGAAATGGTTTATTTCACCTTAAAGCTTACAGTTCATCATGGAGGGC
>NW_008461533.1:0-754 GCF_000622305.1 Nannospalax galili
ACTTGGGAGGCAGAGGCAGGCAGATCTCTTTGAGTTCGAGGTCAGCCTGGTTTCCATAGTGAATCCAGGCCAGCTGTGGCTTCAGGGAGACCCTTTCTCAAAAAGACAAAAAAAAAAAATTAGGAAACATTTATACACATAAAGATAAATAAAATAAAAAGAAAGGGAAAGTTTCCACAGAGAACTCCTTTAAACCCAAGAAGTTCTCTCATTGAAGTGAACTCTGGAACAGGAACATTAAAGATACTGTGGAATTAGTACGTTGGGATCTGGACATCTGTGCATTGATTTATCTAAGTGGTTGATGACAACAGACAGATGCATTCTGTGACTCACACTCGGAGACGTGAAAGAACATCTAATCAGATTTGTCAGGGAACACAGAAGGCTTCTAGAAGAAGAAGTTTAGCCTGTGACACAGAGATGCTGGGAAGTGGGGAGAAGATGAGGAGGATCAGAGAGATGAGGGCCTAGGTTCAGAGAGCACTGCCCAGACAGCAACAGGTAGCTGATCTCAGCTTCTCTCTGCTCCTTGGAAATGTCATTCAAGCATCAAAACACTTCCTGGCTTTCTGGATGCCTCTAAGCCTAAAGCTAGAGTCGTGTGCAAACACTGAGATCATAGGATATTAAAAATGAATCTCAGTTCCAGCCCTTGGGAGGCAGAAGCGGGCATACCTCTGTGAGACTGAAGACAACTTGGTCGTAGTGAGTTCCAGGCCAGCCTGGTCTACATAGTGAGTTCCAGGCCAGC
>NW_008461534.1:0-755 GCF_000622305.1 Nannospalax galili
AAGTTTTTAATTCAGTCCATTCAAACCAGGCATGGCAGCTCACACTTGTAATCTTGGTACTTGCCTTGAGCCCGAGGCCAACCCAGGCCAGCCCGGGACTGAAGGGAGCTCAGCTTCTCTCCCGCGTCCTACCCTTTGTACAGGGATCATGCGTCCGGGTCGTGGAACAGCAGCTTCGGGATTTGGGGAGCTTCATTAGTAAAACTTGATCGGAAAGTCCGATCCTGAGAAAGCCTCGTTGTTGTTTTACCGCGATGTCAACTTTTCCCAAAGGCAGACATGACCGAGGAAGAAAATCCCTCTGAATCAAAGGGACCCCTGGGAGGAGATGCCCGCCAGCTGAGAGATGACAGGCTCAGAGGAAGGGCCCAAGGCAGGGATGGTACCAAGGAACAGGTGCACCTGAACAGGCCAGAACCTGCCTCTTCTGTTTGGCCCCGTCCTGTCACCAGACCCTGCCCACCACCAGAGTGCCCCTCCCAAACTCACTCCCGGTCAAGGTGCCACTCCACCAATATGGTCCGCCCCACTTCCTGTCTTCCCCACCCCACTTCCCAACCTCTTTACTTCTGGACCTGGGTCAACTGACTTGAACCATAATACCCTTGTGAGCTAGGATAGGCTGGGGATACCTGGAGGCTGTGCGGACCTTAATACCACCTCATACCACCCCTTCCTTGCTCAAGACACCTACCGGCCTTGGTCACCCTCTGTGGGGACTCCAATGACCCGCAGTCCCATAGGAGGGGGTGTTC
>NW_008461535.1:0-755 GCF_000622305.1 Nannospalax galili
TTGTAGAATCTAGTACAGATAAGATGGATGGCATTCTAACACAGGAAAAGGATAGTGATAAGAACAAATGTGCTTTTTTCAATACATGTAGAACCTAAACAGGCAACAAACCCATTTTCAACCCCAAATAAGGCAGAATCTTTTTTTAAAAATTTTGAGACAATAAATCAAACGTATGGTTAACCTGAAAATTAGGGAGAATAGTTATCATGTAAAATTGGGGATACTTAGAATTCTCAATGGACATAGAAATCTCTGAAGCTCATTGGGTATGGGTCAGGTTGCTGGTAATTCCAGAATAATGACAAACAACACTCTATTATTTTTACAATATATATTTTAATGAATTTGGGGGCATTTCATATAATACATCTTAATCGTATTTAGAACCTCTCCCCTATCTGCACCGCATAGAACCTCCATCTTCGTGCATTCTGTCATACATGTTAAAGCTTATTGAGTCAAGTTTGTGCACCCAGATGTCCCTCAGTGTGAGTTCACCCACTAGAGCCTGGTGAGCCTATCTAGCATCATTCCCTTAAAGAAGGCTACATTTCCCTCACCCAGAGGTGATCAGCTGCCAAAAGTTCCTCAGCCAAAGCTGAGGATTCTTACCCATTCTCCAGTTTTATGCTGCATTTTTGTCTGGTTTGAGTTTGCATGGGTCTTGTGCATGCCATCAACATATCTGTAAGTTCATATGAGCAAGTTGCCTGATGCCTGGAAAACTGTTTCCTTGTGGACATTCATCACCC
>NW_008461536.1:0-755 GCF_000622305.1 Nannospalax galili
CTGGAAGAAGGATAGGTGCATGTGGAATTTCAGTTTGTCAATATAAATGCAGTTAGAGTCCAAGTAATAGAGAAGACAGAAATGGATGAAATCACAATATTTGACAATGCATAAATTTTTTAATGTTCTAGATATATTAGCCTAAATTTTCAGCACCTTCTTCACTCTAAGCCGCTTAATATAGGAAAAATCATGGCCAGAAATATCAAGGCAGCTTTAATGTTGTGTGAGAAGTGCAGTACCTATCATTCCCAAACATCACTACTAATACTCGGTATTCCACAAATAGTTAAGTCCAAAAAAAGACAGCGTGGTATTAAAAGCTGGAGACTTAAAATTCTGTATGTTGCAAAGCTGTCTTTTTAGAAATGAAAATTTCTAATCTCTCAGAGAATAAGGCCAGCATTTGAAGAATGGGGAATCATGAAACTTACAAAAGGTTCTGCTCAGCAAAGGAAACATTAGTGGCTCAAGATTAAGCCTACAGAATGGGAGAGAAAATCTTGGCTAGCTCTACTCTGATAGAGGATTAATACATAGAATACAGGAATACTCAGAAAATAAAACAAGAAAGAAAACACTGCAATAACAGTGAGCTATAGATCTGAACAGAGAGTTCACAAATGAAGAAATCCAAATGTCTAATAAACATTAAAAATAATGTTAAACATTATTAGCCTTCAGGGAAATGCAAATTATAATTATTTTGAGATCTCATCCTGCCCTAGTCAGAAAGTTATCATCAAGAAAGCAAA
>NW_008461537.1:0-755 GCF_000622305.1 Nannospalax galili
CTGGGGAGGTAGAGAGCAGCAGGTCCCTGGCACTCACTGGCCAGTCACCCAAGTTAAATAAGTGAACTTCAGGAAGATGGGAGGACTGCTGTGCAATGCTGCATTCTGGGCACGGCAGGGCTACTGCACTCATAAGATCTCTGCACCTGTGGTTCCCTGAATAAGACTTGTACAAGATTGGGCCCTGACACAACATTCCATCAGGAACAGGGAAAGGGTTCACGAGTCTCCATCTCTTCCTGAGGAGCTACCGACAGTTAATGGTTGCTATCTTGAGTGGTATAGCCACTGGAAGTTACCTGTGCTCCAGTAAATTATCCCTCACCCAGAATCATGCAAGCAACCCAAAGTAAACTCAGGGGGTCACAACAATTTAACAATATGAAAGAAGGAGAGTAGGAGGGGGACTTGCTGGGAAAAAGACGGTGCTGAGTGGATGTGGGAAGAGGATTAGAGAAAGTACTGGGGTGAATATGATCAAAACACATTGTAAACCTGTATGAAATTATCAAATAATAAATTAAAATATTAAAATATTGACTAACAGAAAAAATTAAAGTGGAGTGCAACTAAGAAAGACATATAATGTCAACACACATGTACACAGAAACACACACATGCACTTTCACATGCATGTGCACACACAACATACACACATATCACACACACATACAACACATACACACACAATTTAAGGTATCCTGTGTGTCTTAGTTTGTTTCTCCATTGCTGTGACAAAACACTCTGACCACTAC
>NW_008461538.1:0-755 GCF_000622305.1 Nannospalax galili
TGAGTGGGTGAAAGGAGAAATTAAGAAATAAAAGAATTCCTGGAATTCAATAAAAAGGACAGCACAACAAAACAAAACCACTGGGACACTTTAAAAGTAGTCCTAACAGGGAACTTTATAGCCCTAAGTCCCTACATTAAAAATTTAGAAAGAGCCCAAATAAATGACCTAACATTTCAACCCAAGATGCTGGAAAGGCAAGAACAAATGAAATCCAAACCCAGTAGAAGAAAAGAAATAACAAAAATCAAAGCACAAATTATTGAAATAAAAACAAAGAATACAAAGAATCAATGAATCCAAGAGCTGGTTCTTTGAAAAGTTAACAAGATAGACAGACCCTTATCCCAGTTAAGCAATCCCTTATATGTGAGTATATAAATTTTGAAGTAACACCAGGCATCATATGAAGGCAAAAGATACATGGAGGTAAAGGAAAAGAAACATCCTGAAAGGGAGATAGTAGGGAACAGATGCTACCTGAGTGAGGTTGGAAAAATATGAGCAACTGGCAGGAAGGAAAGGAGAGAGGGACACTCAAGGGACCATGGTGTGGGAGAGGGAGGGAAGGCAGTTACAGATAAATGGTGGGAGTACAAAGGTATTGGGGGGAGGGTGGGAATAATGGAGGTACTCTGACTAGGACGGGATGGAGAAGGAGGCTGGATGGGAGAAAAAAGAGTAGAGATGAGTGAATCTCAGGAGGCTAGAAAACCTAGAGGGAAAAGTGATGCCCTAGAAACCCTATGAGAAAT
>NW_008461539.1:0-755 GCF_000622305.1 Nannospalax galili
ACAGAAATTCTCCCCTCCCCTCATGCAACAACAGTATCACCCACTTTGAGGCCTCTGGGTGAGTCTATACTAGAAAATAATTTATTTGCATATTTCCTCAGTAATGACAAATTATATCCTACAATAGATTCTATGTGGGTTTTTAAAAATATTTTATTTTTATTTTATGTATGTGTTTTGCTTGCATGCATTTAAGTGTACTACGTGCATGCAATGTCACTGGGTGCCAGAAGAGGGTGTTGGATCCCCCGGAACTGGAGTTACAGACAGTTGTTAACTACCATATGACTGTTGTGAACCCAAGCCAGGTCTCCTGCATGTTTTCTTAACTACCGGGCTATCTCTCCAGCCCAGGATCTCTGTTTTTAACATTTGAGAAAATAAAAAATATTTTGATCTCTGACATTAAAATAAAGGGTGTGGAAGTTGGAGAGTAGAGAATAACAGTGGGAGGGAGGACAGCACAGGAGGTGCATATCATGAAGCGTCTGTACTTGAAACTTTGTTATGGAGGGCAGAGAAGGAGTTGAGGTCAACACTATGAACTGAAGTTCTCCGCAGAGAAGCTGCACCAAGGGTGCGATTCTGCAAGGCTAATTGACTAATTAGAACTTCACGATTGTTGAGAGTTGGAATGATGTAGATCTACAGACAAATTATCTTGGGCTATCATTAGCCCCATTCATAGCCATTCATCACCCACCTCTGTTTCTGACTTAGCATCCCTGTCATGATCATGTGAAACCTTTTGGGAT
>NW_008461540.1:0-756 GCF_000622305.1 Nannospalax galili
GTATTTGAATCCATTGTAGAAGAAACTCTACTTGTGCCAGGATGGGCAATTTGGCCCACATGTCCATGCAGAATGTGTTTTATTTTTTAATTATAACATACAATCTGTTCTGAGACAATTTCCATCTACGCACAGGTGTCGATCAGATGACAAGGTAGTAGCTGGTGCTGATCTTCCCACATGCCATGAATTTATGAGCTTGACAATCACAGTTACAGTTAAAGGATCTATTTATGGACATCTGTTATCACTTTTCTTCTCACATCTCTCCATCACTCTGCCCCCATCTTGTGCAGCAATAACCTTAGTTTGAATTCCCTGCATTGGGGAACTGAGGATGGGTGTCAGGAAAGGCAACCATGGCATGCGTGTGTGTGAAGGACCGGTGTCCCCCACTCATTTCCGTATGGTCTTTGCATTGGGTATGATCCTGATACAGACTTACCAAACTCCTGATTGAGAAGACACAGTAAAGGAACAAAGGTTTCTCAGCCAATACCCCAGACAGAGGCTTTCCCACACAGCAGAGAAAGGACGGGTAGCACAAGAGCTCAAACACTGGCTGGAGTGAGAGACCCACCAAGAAAAGTCAAGAGGCAGGTCAAATACAAGTCTCAGAAGAATGGGCACCAAGAGTGTTCAAAGGACATGGGCCTGACATCTTGCCCCAGGTCAGTAAATGCCAGGCCATTCCGTTCTCCTGCACCCAGCCACCACAGGCCTTCCCGGCTCCTGTCCAAGATGGCGCAGAAAGCC
>NW_008461541.1:0-756 GCF_000622305.1 Nannospalax galili
CCCCCCCCCCCCCCCCCCAGCCTCCCCAAGACAGGATTTCACTGTATAGTTCTGGTTGGCTTCAAGTTCTTCTATCATCCTGTCATAGTCACCTGAGTTCTGAGATTAAAGGTGCATGTTACCATACTTGATTCCTACAGAAGTCTTTGAGTTCTAACCCTAAAGACTATGGAAGGAAGATTTGGAGGCATTGAAGGAGAACTTGTTGGAGCATGGGGTAGTGTCCAAGACTATGCCTTGGAAAGCCTTGTTATCCTCCACCCTTTCCAGACCTCATGGATGTCTAGAAGACTGCTTAGGCCTTGGTGGAACTCAGCCACAGCCTTGGAGGTTGTAATGAACATGGAATTTTTCCAAGTTATTTCTAATAACATCTCTGAGCCTGGTGCTTACTGCTACCTTGCAGGAGGGCTTTTCTTTGAGCCCTGGCCATGTTTAGTCTTCCTGGGGCCCATTAATATCAGAAGCCATATGACTTAACCGAAAAGGTAAAATGGACGTAAATATATTTTGGTAGTCTTTTAAGAGCCATGAAACAACAGGGTATAATTTAAAATTTTACTGCCAGCAGAAATTTGTGTTTACCCTTAGTTTTCCTCTGTTTATAGACAAGGAAACAGGTGTAGACTCATTTCCTTAAGAAGGACCCTTTTCAGGATTTTTTCAGGGCCTTAGAGATGGTCCTTGTGCTGAAGCCCTTACTCTAGGTTTCCTGTACTCTTTTCAGATTGATGCATCATGCCTTACGTGGGAAGG
>NW_008461542.1:0-755 GCF_000622305.1 Nannospalax galili
TAAGGTGGAGGTGTGCAGGGAACTCATATTTGATGAGCACCAGAGTACAAAGCTGCTGGGTATTATGCTATTTAGTACTCTATGCAAGACTGTATAAAATGGGCTCACTTCCTTCTAAAGGAGGAGGAAGAGCATAGAATGCCAAGGTCACCGATGCTTCATGTGCAGTCAAGTTGGATTTAATGTCAGCCTTAAAGCTGCATTTGGCAGAAGTGTAAGACAGCTCTGTGATTCCCATCATTGGGCCCTATGGCTTGTGTAACCCCTCCCTCCGACTACGGACAAAACCCTTCCTTTTAGTCTTTCTGATTAATGGAATATGATAAATGGATATTGCTCCCATGACTATGTTACATCATATATCAAAGGTGAAGACATATTGCAGATGTATTAAAGTCCCTTAAGTAGTTAGTGTTAAATTAAAGACAGGTTTCCCTGAGGTCTTCACCGAAGGAAGTGAGACCTTTAACAGAAGATGTTCTTCTGCTTGCTTTGAAGCCCTGATGCCAAGAGTTCTGCAGCTTTTAGAAAACTAATACTGGGATTCAGAGATGATTCAACAGTTAAGAGTGTTTCCTGCTCTGGCAGAGGACCTGGGTTCCCAGCACCCACATGATGGCTCACAACTGCCCATAACTCAAGTTTCAGGGAATCTGATGCCCTCTTCTGGCCTCTGTGGGCTCCTACTTGCACATGGTATACACACATACACACACACACACACAAACACACACACGCACACACGCATATATATA
>NW_008461543.1:0-756 GCF_000622305.1 Nannospalax galili
TTATAACGTTGTGCTTTATGTTTGGGGATGTTATTATAAATGGTACTTTAAACCTTTTAATTTGCGGCTGTTAATACTTAATGTATAGAAACACAGTTGGCTTTGCATGTTAAACTTGCAGACCTCATTTATCCTTCGTTGTCTCTGATATTTTTTCTGTCAACCATCACGTTATCTGTTCCCAACCTTGTCACTCTTCCTTCCCTTCCAGCCCTGGTTCCTCCTTTCTCACCCCCACTCATTTCTTTCCATTCTTTTTCCTGTCTTTAAAGAAGCTTTTGGGATTTACTACACTAGGAAGGACTTTCTACATGATGCTGAACATGATCTGTAATCGCAGATGCTCTTGTTTCTCAATCGTACAGAAAATGGATCCAGTTTTTCATTCTTAAAGTAGCATTTGCTGTTTCCTTTTTTGTAGATGCATTTTGAATTCATAGTTGCCAATAAGTTTTATAATGAATGAGTACTGAATTTTGGCAAATGCCTTTCCTATACCTATTGAGATGACCATATAGTTTTGTTCTTTAAATCTATTATATGGTGAATTATACTAAATAACTTTAAAAATATTCAACTACCCTTCCATTTCTAGGGTAAATCTCTCTTGATTGTGATATATTACCTTGTTTGCCCAGTGTTAGATTTTATTTGCTGATATGTCATCAATGATTTGTGTATCTACACCGGTAAGAGGTATTAGCCTATAGTCTTCTTTTAAAAAATACCTCTGAGAGATAACCAAGAGGTTTGGCA
>NW_008461544.1:0-755 GCF_000622305.1 Nannospalax galili
AAGTGCACCTGTGTTGTATAATGCCTGCAGAGGTCAGAAGAGGGCATTGGAGTCCTTCAGAACTGGAGTTATAGATGGCTGTTAGCCACCATGTGGGTGCTAGGAATCAAACCTGGGCCCTCTGCAAAAGCAGCCAATGCTCTTAACTGCTGAGCTGTCTCTCCAATCCCCACACTTTTATTTTTGAGACAGGGTCTCACTGTAGCCCCAGATTGTTAGACTTAGGAAAGCAGAAAAAAGAATTGAGTTTAAAGTTAAGAAATAAGAACCAGAGTCAAACCCTCAACAGGCAAGGAATGTGCCCTTCCCTCAAAGAACACAGCAAAGAGCAGAAAAACTCTTCCATGGAATGAGGGCATCTGCATTGAAGGGAGGGGCAGTCTGGACTTATATAGGAAGAGCTGTTTTCAGTTCAGATGGCTAGCTGAATGGCTAGCTGATAACCAGAATTCAAGGACAGCAGAGACACATCTTGGCAAGAGAGGTAGGTTGCCTGGCTCACTGTAGCTATGGCCTGAGATAGGGATGTGACTATTAACAGTGGGGCTGGGGTGAGACATTTGTCTCAGGGAACTTCTGTTTTAAATCACAGATGGCCTGGAATTCAGTATGTAGACCAGAATGGCCTCGATTTCACAGAGATTCACCTTCCTCTGCCTCTGGAGTTCTGGGATTATAGGTGTGTGACACCATGCCCAGCTCAGTACACATTCTTAAGTGCTGAACCAGCTCTTCAGTCCCTCTTTTTTAAAAAA
>NW_008461545.1:0-756 GCF_000622305.1 Nannospalax galili
TGGTGGGAGCGAGGTGGGAAGAATAAAAGTTCACAAAATTCATTAAGGCCACCTTTTGACTGAAGGCCTGCCATGTGCCTACCATACTTGAAACTACACATCCATCAGACTACAAGTTGTGTTAGTGTTTTGTCACTGTGAAAAATACCTGAGGAAAACACTTTCAAGGAGGAAAGATTTCTTTTGACTCATGGTTTCAGAGATTTGAGTCCATGGTCATTTGGCTCTGTTGTTTCTAGACAATGGTGAGCCTAAACATCATGGTGGAGAGCGTGTGGTAAAGTACAGCAGCTCACCTCCTGGAAGACAGGAAGCTGAGATGGGAGAAGAGACCTCTTTCCAGGGCACCCTAGTGACCCATTTCCTCCAACTAGACCCCAACTCCTATTCTCCACCTCCAAATAATGCCATCATATTATGAATCCATCAACAGATTTGTCTATTGATTTATTTGATCATCGATTAGTCCAAGCCCTCAGGATGTAGTCACTCCCCAAAAGCTCATCAGTTGACAGCCAAGCCTGCAAGCATTTTGGGCAACATCTCAGGTTCAAATCTTAATTCAAATAGATTCCATTTTACCAAGAAAGAAACAGACTCAAAGACTGGATTCAAAAGCTCAAATCCACACCAATATTAAGATGCTCAGCTGGAATCAGACTTATTGGTGCATGCATGTAATCTGAGCATTTGGAAAGTGGAGGCAGGAGGATCAGGAGTTCAAGGCAGCCTTGGTTATATAGCAGTTTGAGGCCA
>NW_008461546.1:0-756 GCF_000622305.1 Nannospalax galili
TAAAGATGGAATAGTTTGCCATGGAACATCTAGTAACCACATAGCCAGAATTTCCTATCATGAGCTGGGTTGGTTCTATCCACCAAGTCACAGTGTTAAGTGGACCTAGCAGCAATTTATTTTAGAATGAAAGTGGTACATCCAGTATAGAAGTCAAAGGCTACCACCCTTATCTTAAAATAAATTGTTGTTAGATTCAGTCAAACCTTTCTGGAAAGACCTTTACAGAAACACCCAGAGGTGTGTTTCCAGAGTGCTTCTAAATCCCGTCAAGTTGACAATAATTAACCATCACAGTGTCCCATTGTTTTATAGTCCAACTGCAGTAGCCAGGGGGATGGAAAACACGATTTAACTAAGACTTGATCTAAAGTGGGATAAGCTGTACCCAGACATGTGGCCTATGAGTACACTGAGAGGATTTCCTTACAGAACCCCAGAATGGTGAAACCAGAAGAAGGATAGAAAGACAAAAACAATGGATATGCATCATTCCTCTTCCCCAGGTGCAGAGATTAGCCACATGCAGAAACAGTTCTTTAACTATACACCAGGGGAATGACCTTAATATGTCTAATCATTACCAGAAAGACTTGCCTAAGATAAATCACTTTGAAATATAATTATCAATTGGGGTAGGTGTCTTTTCATATCTAATTAATTTATAGCTAATTAGCAATATTCCTGTGGTTTCAAACAAGATCAAACTAGGTTGAGATCCTGGTTCAGTTCTTAACTAGCTGCATGATCTTAGAT
>NW_008461547.1:0-756 GCF_000622305.1 Nannospalax galili
CCTTGAACTCACTGAGATCTGCCTGCCTCTGCTTCCTGAGTGCTGGGACTAAAGGCGTGTGCCACTATGCCTGCCCTGGCCTCTGTTTAAGACAGGGTCTGACTGGCTTCAAACTGTAACTCATGACAGTCCTCCTGCCTCAGCCTCCTAATTGCTGGGATTGTAGGCATGAGCTAGCATGCCTAGCAAGAAGAAGATTTAACTTTTAAAAATGAGAAAGTGTTTTCATCTCACACACTCAAAGCCTCAAGGTAGGGTGTTTCTGGGATGGTCCACACAGTGTCAACTCTCTCTATATCAACTATAGTAAACTTGTAGATGAAAACAGGCTTATTTGTCTCAATCTGTGTACAGTTTGGTAAGGACAACTCATGTCTGCTACACTTGGCATGTACTGTGGTGGCTTGGAGGCTGGAGGTGTCCTAGATCCGTTCCCTTCATGCTCGGCCGTGAACGGTAACTGCGGCCTGCCCATGCGGCTGCTGGCTCTCCTTATAGCAGGTAGATTTTGTCTGTGTGAGATGGAAAGAAGGGCTGGGCGAGGGCAACTGTGCCAACAGGACCAGGTAGAAGCACCATCAGCTTTTAGGATGGAGCCTCAGGAGACACACTGACTGCATTTCTGCATTAGAAGTAGTTATGTAGGGATGTGGTTCAGTTGATAGAGTACTTGCTTAAGCAAACATGAAGCCCTAGGCTAGATGCATAAACTGGGTGTGGTGGCAGGGGCCTGTAACCCCGGAAACCTGGCAGGAG
>NW_008461548.1:0-756 GCF_000622305.1 Nannospalax galili
GGCCCATTACCTCTCTCACCCAATCTTACCTTCATGAAGGGAAGGTGCTATAGATATATAAGCTGAGAAAACCACAAAGCCATTTTGTGAGGCTGTCAGGAAGCAACACAATTTACGTTTGGATGTGAACTTTGAGCACAGCTGTGAATGGTGCCCACTCTTCTGTAAGTAAATCAACACCTCACACTCAGTTAGCAAGTCCAATAAACTCGATAAGATTCTTCAAACAGCAGTTACGGAGAGTTCTTGCCTCAGGTTGCTGTAAGAACAGTGGAAGGAAGGAATCTGATGCTATGTGCACCTTCCAGCAGTGAATGTGACTTTACACCACCTCATCTCTATCTCTCTATCCTTCTTTGTCTCTATCTCTATATAGCATGGTTATCCCTTTGTTTATCACTGCATGAATTGTACTGGGGACAGCATTTTAAATGTTTTTTTTTTGTTTTGTTTTGTTTTGTTTTCTGACTACATTATCAGCTCCTTCTAAGAAACCATTTCTAAAATATCAGAACTTCTTATTTCCAACATACTCATACCTCAAACCCTTCCACTTATCATCTTTCCCTGTCCTCTGTGCCTATTTTACCTATTAAAGCAACACACATGCACGGAAAATCTAGATTTTTGTTACAAAGGGCCCCAAAGCACTAATAACTGACCCCTAACTTACAGCTGTTTAATACAGACTTGCATTTTTGAGAGACATAAAAGTCACACCTTATTAAGGAGAAATTGTGATCTCAAAGTGATTTA
>NW_008461549.1:0-756 GCF_000622305.1 Nannospalax galili
CCAGGGAGCTCTAAGGGGTCTCTTCCACCAGGTTCCTCTGAATTCTCATCTCCTCAACATCATCTTAGAAACGTTCTCTTCCAGCCTCAACTTCATCTCACATTTATGTTACTCACTACTTTGCCCTTCTGATGGTCCACGTCAAATGACAGGGAAGGCAGAGATCATGAGCTCCTGGTGTTTCTTCCTCTTCCTGCTCTGGGTTCCAACTGCTGTGACACCATCAGACTTAGATGATTAGAAGAAATGGGAAACTCTGAGGCCACAGTCTTCTGATCTGTCTCACAAGCTCCCAACCTGAACTCCCTGTAAGTGACAAGTATGTTCTCATGGAGCATGTAATGAGTCCCTAAGACACGCCCCAATGGTAACACCTTAAGCGTCTTATCTGGAGCACCTCCGTGGTAATCCCCTATCCACTCCTCAGCTCTGCCACCTGCAGCCCCTTCATAGTCTCTGCTTCTAGTTACATCACTATTAAACAAATGCAGCTGAGAATAATTATTCTACTAACTGACGCAGAGGACTCTTGGCATCAAGCCCACCCCACGACAACATCGGACGACCGCCGACTCCTCCCTGAGGCCTCTACCAGTTTTCTTCTCCTGTTCCTGTAACTCCAGAGTAGATAAGAAAGTCAAGTGTATTAGAACCACGTTACCTGGTGAGTGAAATGCCACTCCTCCCTTGCTTTCCATTCTCTGAGTGATTTTTCTCTGTTAGCAATCAACTTGTTCATCCACACGGACATTCTCC
>NW_008461550.1:0-756 GCF_000622305.1 Nannospalax galili
TTTACATTTTGAATAGTTTTACCGATAGGTGGGCTTCATATCTGCAGGTAGACCAGTAGACTAGACATGCCTTAGCCCTTGGATGTTTGGGGTGGGACTATCTTCAAGATCAAAGGCATTCATTTCTAACTGTATGTAGGAGACAGATAAATACCCTCCTAAAGCCTTCTTGTAGTCCCCCCAGTCTTCCCGTCTGTGAGGACATGGCCAGTGGATGCAGCCCCAGGCCTTGGCACAAGTCTCAGGAGGATGGGGAAGAGAAAGCATGGTGGAAATTTGGAGGTGGGGTGACTGGGGAGCATCATCACCCCATGTGCACTAATTTGGAGGTCAGGAATGTTAGGCAGCATCACACCCAGTGCTGTAGATGAGGTTAGCACTGTGTTCACCTCAAGGAGGAACTGAATTACAACATCACAGACATTTCAATTGCTGGCCATAAAGTGCTTGTCAAGTGCTAATTGCAGCCTTGCAAAGCTGAAGCTGTGCATTACCAACCCCCTGATTACTCTAGCTGCTGCTAAGCGCCTTGCAGGAAAGGTTCTCCATGGATGGGTTTATTTGGAGATTAGGCCTGTGTTCTAAGTACAGACTGGAGAGGAGAGCAGTGATTAGAGCTGGGGTGTGGTTTGAGATGTTCCAGGTAGCAGCTGTTCTGGCTGGCTGGAAGCAAGTTGTCTATAGCAGTTTGGTTGAATATAGTGTGATTAAGGCGAGAATGAGATGCCAGACCATGAGCTGGTAAAAAAAAAAAAA
>NW_008461551.1:0-756 GCF_000622305.1 Nannospalax galili
GGGCCTTTCCCACTGAACCCAGCTGTAATCAGCACCATGCGTGCTCCTACAGATGAAACATCTGCCATGCAGACACCCGTTCAGTCTAATCTTCCCCGAAGTCCTTCGTGACAGATTTTCCATCTGAAACCACCTTCACTGTATTCTGTATATAACGCTGGATGTTTTGCTCAAAGACAGAGAGGTTGGGTCTTGTGGTGTACCCTCAGGAAGCTGAGGCAGGAGGATTGTGATCTCAAGGCAAGCCTTGGCTAATACTTAGAAAGGTACTCACAAAACAAACCATGAAGAATGGAGAAAGGAGGGGAGGGAAGAAGAAGGAGGGTGGGAGGGAGGAAGGAGGGTGGGAGGGAGGAAGGGGCAAAGAAAGGAGGAAGGGAAGGGGAAGAGATGGGAGAGAAGAGGAGGAGGAGGGGAAGGGAAGGAGGAGGAGGGGGAAAAAGCCACAGGATGCTGGCTTTGAGGGCTTGGCAGGGAGGAGTGCGCTCACCGCCAGCTGTCATTGGGTGGTTGGAAGTACTCGTCTGTAGAACCACTGAAATTTGGATAAACTGGAAGCAACTTGGCAAAGAGATGGAATCACAGCCACTCTGCCTTCATGGCCATCAACTGCAGAGTCCTCCCTGCAATCCAGACACACTAAATCTTACTTAGCTTGTTTCTTATCATTCTTATCGCAGCCCTATAAAGAGTATTTATAGGCAGGGCAGCTGGGACTCAGAGATGTGAATCCTGTGAGCAGCAAGGTGAAAGTGG
>NW_008461552.1:0-753 GCF_000622305.1 Nannospalax galili
TCTTCTGACCTCTGTGGGCATTGTACAACATGGGTGCACTTATACACATGCAGGCCAAACACTCATGCACATTAAATAAATATAATAAATAAAATATAAAAATAGAAAGAACTCAGAAATAGAAACCTAGCAGGGTAGCTACATAAAGCCAACCCATGCATGTGTCTGACCTGTGGTATGTTTCTGTCATGTCATCTGTGAGAGGGCAGATGATGATGGGGAAGATAAAAGGTCAGGCCCTGCAGAGTCCGGCTTCTAAACCACCAGAGACATGCTCAGACCTGAACCTTCACTTTGCCCCCCACAACATTGAAAAGACATATGGTGCTGAGTCAGATGGCAATCTGGAAGGTTAGAGTGGATTGCCCATGGAATCCCCACCATGTGTAACTACTCACTGTGTGCCTATTAGGTGCCAGGCTCTGTGCTGGCTATGAGAATAAAAAGGCAATGGAGATGGCTCCCACCTCTCAGTCCTGAAGAGTACAGCCAAAGGGACCACAGACACATCTGTGGGGACTCTCATGGCAAATGTGTACACAGCCAGTCCTCTGCAACTGTAGGCTCCATATTAATGGGTTCAGCAACTGAGGATCAAAAATATTGGGGAGGGAATTGCATCTGTACTAAACAGATACAGGTTCTTCATTTTTTTTAATAGGTATTTTTATTGAATTTTTGTGCATTTCATACTATCCATCTTTTGGGGGTTCTTTTTGAGACAGGGTCTCCCTGTAGCCCCAGCTGGCCTGG
>NW_008461553.1:0-755 GCF_000622305.1 Nannospalax galili
AAAAAAAATCTGCCTTTGAGTTGTGAAAATGCTTCCCCCTCCCCACCCCATGTTTAGATCAACATGAATAATTCACCCTTGTTCCAATGGGACCCAGTAGATGACTCTGAATCCACTTTTCTTCATAGTCTCTGGCTCAAGAGATAGAGAGACAGAGGCAGGGGTAGAGTGACTTGATGTGAGAAGGACCTACTTGGCCACTACAATTAAGGTACATTTTAAATGCACTGGTGGAAGCCTACAGTGTTAGGTGGGTTACAGCAAAAAAATGATCTATCTTTTCCTTTGATTATCTGAGTCAAACTTTTGCTAATGACTGAGGTGTCCTGAGAGGAGAGTCTGGCAGATGTGGGGTTTTCCATGATAACTTTCAATGGAGAGGAAAGGAGAAAATGGACAGTCCTGGCCTGATTCCCCCAGGAGGGCATCTGTTTCAGAGGGAAAACCAGAGTGTAGAGTCCCAGGACTTTCTCCTGTGGAATTCCTCCTTCGGCTACTGAACGTCTTCAGTCTCAGCTCAGATGAACACCCTGTGATGTCTTTTTTGTCACCTTAGCCTTAGATCTAAGTTCCTCTCTAAGCTCTACCCCTTTTCTAGCTGTGGCACACAGGAGTACAAGCAATAACCTTTGGCCACCCTCCAGTTGAAGAATGTGATCTCCTCCCAGTGAGCCTCTTGTGAAGGTGCTGATTCATATCATGTTACTGCCTCAGTGGGAGAGAAATTGAATTTATACCTAGGTATAATGAGTTAT
>NW_008461554.1:0-756 GCF_000622305.1 Nannospalax galili
GAGCTGGTATGGGGGTATGGTAGTGAAAGTTTTGTGATCCCAGCACAGGAAAATCACAAGTTCAAGGCCAACCTGGGCAACTTAGCAAGACCCTGTCTCAAAAAATAAATGGGGATGTTGGTGGATATAGGTCAATGTTAGAGTGTTTGGTACACGGAAGGCTCTTGAGTGCAAGCCACAGTACCACAAAAAGAAGAGTTATATATAACTAGATAGTTCTGAAGTTAGTTGATTCTGTATTAGCCTTACCACATTCCTTAGCACTTACACAATCTGTGTGATGCACGGAAGAAAAGAATCCTGGAAAAAATAAATTAAAAAATGGTCCAGAGCAGTAAATTTTAAAATTATGTGCTCAACTTATGATATTAATATAACATTTCAAATCTTGATCATCTTAAAAACACCTTATTAGCGATTTCAATTCCTACTGCAAATATTTTGACTTTAAAAATTAAATTAGAGGTGGCTCAGGGGATAAGAGCATCTGCTCTTCTTCCAGAGGCCCCAGATTTGATTCCCAGAACCCACATTGTGGCTCAGTTGCCCCCTTCTGGCCTTTGTGGGCACTACACACACACCAGTCAGTATACATACAGCCAATCAAAATATTTGCACAAATAAATTGTAAATTTAACTAAACTGGAAATAATAGTGCCCAGTCTTAGTTCCCTAACAGTGACCACAGATCAAACTAGAGATTAACAGGAAAAAAACTGGGGGCACTTCACTCATACACACACACACACACACACA
>NW_008461555.1:0-756 GCF_000622305.1 Nannospalax galili
TTACTTGCCACTGTTTTCTTTGTAAAGTACTGTTTTTATAGGTTGAAAATTTCTTCTGTCTCCATGACACCTTTATCTAGCCAATTCCCATACACCCTTGAATGCTCAACTTGGAATGACCCCCTCCCAGAGACACAGGAGATGTTAGTAGACAGCAATGTCATCATTGCCTCCTTTGCAGAAGGAATCATCATCTGCGTCACCAGTACCTCCCTGGGAAATCACTCAAGCCGCAGGAGCTTTGCATTCAGAGGAAATAACTTATTTTCTCCTAAAATTCCCTTGCTTCTTCTGCCTTTGGATCTTAGGGAATCAGTAAAACTTCAGATTAAAAATAAGCCCCATGCTGGAGATGTAGCTCAGAGGTAGAGAACTTGCTTGTCATCTGTAAGGCCCTAGACTCCAACCCAGGCACTTTAAGAAAAAGATTAATTAATTAGTTAAATAAAATAAAATTAACAAATACAAATAAGGCCTTGAAGAACAGGAACACAATATCCCATCACCAAGGGCGAAATTAGAAGTGACAGGTGCACAGGACTTCAGAGCTTTGAGTTTCTGAGAGTAAAATAAAGTTCTCTGATAATAGAAGCTGAACCACTTGCCAAGTTATTTTAAAGGTTTAGAATTTGGGCCAGCAAGATGCCTCAGGAAGTAAAGACGGTTGTTTCCCAATCATGTAAGCCTGAAAAGCATGCTAGAGTCTTAGAGCCCATGTAAAGGAGAGAACCCACTCTACAAAGTTGTTTTTTGACA
>NW_008461556.1:0-756 GCF_000622305.1 Nannospalax galili
CTTCCTTCCTTCCTTCCTTCCTCCCTCCCTCTCTCCTTTTCCTTCCTTCCCTCCTTCCTTCTCTCCCTTCTTCCCTTCCTACTTCTCTCTCCCCACAACTTTCTTTGAATAGTCACTGAGAGCCCCCTGTATGGCAGGTTTCATATTTAGGACTCTGTTCTGAGTTCCTTGGGGACAGCAGATGGGATTCTCCTCAGTCTCTTTAGGGCTTGCCAGTGGGGTCTGCCAGAAATTTTGGATGAGAAGGGCATATTTTAAAGAGAGGCCAGGGCAAGCAAAAACACTGTCCTTTGCAGTGGTTAGTAATCGAACAAATCCCAGGCTTCCATGTTAGGCCTTGGATGACTTTCCCAGTGGCCTACATGTCTCTCTGTCCTGGATGCAATACATGGCTTTGGTTCTCTAAAGATGGTTAAATCTGTGTCTGTGATCAGAGTAAGGAGAAATTTAACCTTGGCAGTGTTTTCAGGACCTTGTTTCCTCCTGTATAAGCACCATCTTGAAATAAACGTTAAATCATGACTTTCAAATAAGCGTAAAATGTATGATTTGGTTTAATTCCTTACTCAATGAGGAGGTAGTAAGGTGATTGCTGCTGTAGTTCAAGGAGAATTCAAACCACTCACACATATAGGCCACAGGGAATGCCAGAATGAATTTATAAGCAGAAGACAAACTGGTCAACATACAGGCTCAGCCAGTCATATTTCACTAGATGATGGTATTTATTTCATGCAGAAGGGACTGCTGTATAGC
>NW_008461557.1:0-756 GCF_000622305.1 Nannospalax galili
CCTTCCAAGCTGAATCACTTTTATAGTGTCCTGCTGAGGACTCTTGTAAAAGCACCTGAAGGCCTCTAGTCATCTTCCCAAACCTGCAACCAGCTCAGGATTCTAGGAGTAGATGCATTATCTCCTGATGAGGTCATCACCAGTCAAGCACAAGCAGTTATTTCAAAGGAATGGATCAGTTCCTCAAGCAGTAAGGACTTCTCCAGGGGCCAGCTTGCAGAGCCTGAACCAAGATAAAGATCAACCACAGTTGGACCAGCATTGCTTAATTATGTAGATCTTCGCTGCCCCAACTCTTTATCTGTATAGCCTGAAGCTCAAGTCAGAACCCTGCAACAGCTGAGATGCTTCATTTTCTGCTTTGCAAAATGGTCGTTTTGAGGAAATTCTTTGCCTGCCTTTTTACCATGCTTTCTGTTTCCTTTCTTTGAGGGCAAGTGACTGAACCTGACATGTTGAAATCCCCCGTGTCTGGCCTCTGGTCTAGGACTCCTGTTACAGAACACCCCTAAACCCTGTATTCTTCCCTTTATTGCATACAAAAGGTAATTGCAGACCAGAGAAACCATACTTGCCACAGCTCCAACTTGTGGCAGGGCTGGAGCCCAGGGTTCCATTTTGATACCCAAGATCGCTGACTTGTGTGAATCCCACTGCTTACTTGTGATGGGAACTTGAGGACCTGCAATGAACTGTCCCTCTCCTTCCCTTTGTTGATGCAAAAGCACAGCTCTCACTTCAAGTGAGGGTAAGAGA
>NW_008461558.1:0-754 GCF_000622305.1 Nannospalax galili
CTGCAAGAACAGTCAGTGCTCTTAACTGCTGAGCCATCTCTCCAGCCCAAAACAAATGAATATTTTCTTAGAAACAAAGTTGCTTACCTGAACTGGGAAGTCAATGACCTTGTGGGGATTGGCTCTCATGGGGACACTGTCACAGATGCAGTGCACAGTTGGCTGAAAACTCATCAAACAACTCTTATCTATATATTCAGGGAGGATATTCATTTCTTTGGGTGCCGTGCACTGGACAACTGTTTTCATCTCTTCAAGCATCTCTATCATGTGTGGATTCATCTTTTACGAGTGAAATAATTTCTAATGAACAAATCACTTTGCACTTAATTGAATAACTAAGTTTTGAAATAGTTGAGTATATATTATATTTACCAATGGGAGAGGAAAGGACAGGCTATACACATAATCTCATTTCCTGCGCTGTCAAAGATTAGTCAGCAAACATTGTAGGAGAAGTTCTTTAGCTTTTGGAAGTCAAGTCAGACATTATGGATGCATGCTGTTTTGAATGTAAACCATGCCTGTTAGGCTTATGTATTTGAACACTTGATGACCATTATTTGGGAAGATTGTGGAACTTTTAAGAGATCTAGCCTTGCTGGAGGAAGTGGATCATTGGGGGTAGGCCCTGAAGCATTACAGCACTAGACATTCTGCTCACTCTGTTTTCTGACTGGTCTCCTGCTGCTGTAGCCTTGCCTTGCCTATCATGATGGACTATAACCTCCTGCAACTGTATGCCAAAACAAAC
>NW_008461559.1:0-756 GCF_000622305.1 Nannospalax galili
ATATATATATACATACATATATGAGGAAAAAGGAGTAGGGGAGGGTCTTACCAACATTTTGAGATGATTGTATGTTTTTGTGGCTAATGATAAGATAGTTAATTGCAACTCTCCTTTGAGGTGCCTGTATCTATCCTTGGATATGTTCAATTTTCTTTCTGATCACCCTTTCTTTCCCCAAACCCTCATACTTAGTCTACAGTAAAATATCTTTAATAAAATCTCCACCTCTGCTTCACACTGGCTTGTCCTGAAATTCTTTTCTGCACCAAAGCTACCAATCCCAGTTTGGTTTAAGTCAAGTCTCTGGAAAATTAGGGGAACTCCTTGGGCTGGCGAGGATGACAGCCTGGAATTGTGTCTCTGTCTTCTCATCAATGACAGCAAAAAGAAGATTGAGTGGAGTACACGTAGAGTCAACCTAGAGGCCTTATGGTCACAGCTTCTGCTAGATGGGCCTCCTAGGTGGGCTAGGCAGTGACTGTGGCATTCTCTTACACACATACTCTCCCATCAAAAGCAACCCAATGTCAAACAAATATGTGTCCCAAATGGATCCCCTGCCTTCTGCCACTAGCCTTTCCTTCCAGGACTGGAGACCCAGGGGCATACAGTCTGGGGACCTATGTGGTGGATGGGTATACACAGTACATACACAGTGAGGATGTGTGCATGCATGTATGCAGACAGATGGTGTGTCTGTTGAATGTGGGCAGAGTGTGTTCAGACAGGGTGCCCTCTGTGTGCGTGTGTGTG
>NW_008461560.1:0-756 GCF_000622305.1 Nannospalax galili
CCATCTCAGTGAAGCTTTCCCTAACCACCGTTTTTAAACTGAAATCACCCGTTGTAGTCTGTTTTACCTGCTGTATGTGTCTCCCTAGTATATGCCACCATCCCCTGTGGGCTACTGAGTGCACTCATCTATTCGTGTGCTGGTTCAGTCATATTTAAAATGTATTTTCATTGAAAAAGTTTGACTTTATGTTCCTGTTAACTTTGGATAAAACTCACTCTACAGTTTGATGAGATAAACTTGACTCTTGGTTTCGAAGTGAAGATGAATCTGTGTTCATGTTGACTCTGAACTCCTTGAGCAGAGAGAGAGGTCTTTGCTCTGAGGCAGACTCTGTGTTCGCTTCTTCTATCTGACTCTTCTTCCTCTTGTGACCTTGAACAGCCTGGTCTGTCCACCGGATGGGCTCTCCCCAGCAGCTGGCCCACAGGCTGTTGGGGGAGTTAAATGATAGATACAGTTAGAAAAAGAGGGCTTGCCCCTTAAAATAATAAAAATGGTGACTTTTAAACCTATTAATAAGGGTCTGGAGAAATGGTTTAGTAGTTAAGAGCACCAGCTGCTCTTGCAGAGGACCCATGTTTGATTTCTAGCACCCACGTGTTGGATAACAACGGTTGGAACTTCAGTTCCAGGGGAATCCCTGCCCTCCTCCACCACCAAAGACATTGTACGACACAGGTGCACTTAATGTGCATTCAGGCAATACACTCACACAACACATAAAATTTAAAAGTAATAAGGGGCCGGAGAGAT
>NW_008461561.1:0-756 GCF_000622305.1 Nannospalax galili
TTTGTTTCTTTCCTTTTTTCTTCACAATACTTCTTTACATACGTCCTGCAATTTGAATGTTTATTTTATGGTAGGATCTAGGGATAACATGATGGGCCAGAAAATATTGACCTCTTTTTTTCTAAGCATCCTTTCTTAGTTTTTTATTTTTTTCAGGGAGAGAGTCTCTAATTTTTTGTTAGTGGGATGTTTTTGGAGGTCAAATATTTGTTACTTTTCTCTCCTGTTTTCCCCTTGAAGTATCATGGTTAGAAAACCTTTTACAACCTCAATATTACAAAAAGATTTATATTTTGTTCAGCTATTAATTGAATAATTTATCTTTCCCCCGCAGATTTGAGATGCCATCTTTATCATCTGCTAAATTCTTAAATATACATAGGCTGCTTTTGGATTTTCAACTTGATTTCCCTGATGTATCTATGTTGGCCTCAACACCAAAATTACTTAACTATTGTGGCTTCATAACCATTTGGATATCTGCTAAGAAAAACCGCAGCTCATCATTCTTCTATTTCAAAACATTTTTGCATGTATCTTTTTTCTACCAGTATTTTATTAATCTCCAAAAAGGAATTCCATTGGGTGTTCAGAAGAATTATGTTACATTTTAGATTAAGTTGCAGAAAAGCTGTGTGATATTAAGTGTTCTTTTAATAAAAACTTCTCAATCAATCTCAATCATCCTTATACCCCCTTCTCCACTGGTACCCTCCCATAGCCCCACCACTGAAATTCATACATTCTGTCATTTGT
>NW_008461562.1:0-756 GCF_000622305.1 Nannospalax galili
GATGAGGGGGTCTATCAGGAAGTGACATACCAACTCATGGGACACTGGGGGCAGAAGGAGAGGTATATAAGGCTTGCACTTCCCGGAAATAAATGAGTCTGCAGTACCTCTCATAGTGCCTGCTCTCACCTGACTCCCGGAGTCTGTGTGTTGATTCAACACCACTCTCCCTCACCTTGGCCAGAGCCCTTGTTCGCTGCAGCCCCTAGTGGGCTGGACCCATTAGGAAACCCGCAACATATCCTTATATTTATAGACAAATGTCCCAGTCATCACTCATCAAAGCAACTCATTTTGCACCAGTAAGAGACTATCACCAAGTACCACAACTGGTCATACATAGGAATTTTCTATGAATTTTCTAGGCCTAAGGGACATATGTACAATGCAACCTATACACTTAAGGCTTACGGAACACAGAACAAGGACAAACACGAGGACACTAATGAATCTCTAAGTTCTCGATAATGAACCTTCTTCATGCAACAGAGAGCTAGGAGCACTGGGGGTCACAAATGGCCAAAGTGTAGAGCTCAAGAGTCTGCTGAATAGTGGTCCTTGGACAGGGGCTTTTTATTAGACTTCTCCCACCTAAGACTCAGGGACCATCCTGGAAGAGTGGGCAGAAAGACTCTAAGAGCCAGGGAGGAGGTGCATAATTACATGCAAACAGCCTCTATCCCACTAAATTTTCACCTTCCCACTCTCTGTTTGACCTGCCCTCACTTTCTTCAGGGTCTCTTGCTCAGGGCACTA
>NW_008461563.1:0-755 GCF_000622305.1 Nannospalax galili
TGCAAGAGCAGTCAGTGCTCCCAACTGCTGAGCCATCTCTCCAGCCCCCAACCTCTGTTTTTTTTCTTCATGTCTACTTGTCTCCTGAGTCTCTATGAGTCCTTGCCCCTACCAGTCATATTAGATTAGGACACAATATAATCAATATGACCTCATCTTAATTAGATTAGGCAAATAAGGACTCCATTTCCAAATAAGGTTGCATTCATAAGTTCCAGGCATTAGGACTTCAAAATGCCTTCAAAAGGAGAATTCAATCCACTGTAGAAGCCAGTCCTGTATAAACAAATATAGAAAAATGGAGACCTGAGGCCTGAGGGCCCAGAAACATGGAGGCTGTAACCTACTGATGGGAGGCTGATGGGTGGGAGTGGTCTTGTGGCCAAGTGTCCCTATGCCTTTGTTCTTCTAGGAAGGTCCCCCAGCTCCCATTCCCTTCCATTCATTCCAATCAGGCAGCTACCAAGCTTTTTTCTCTGCTCTCTGAATGTGTACGGGACTGAGAGAAACTGCTTAAAGCCAAGGCTTATTCCTTCCTTGAGAGAGTATCTCTTGGGCTATAGAAGGGCTGGGTCAACAAGGCTGAGTTTTTGAGAGCTAAAAAGGAGAGGGAAGTTCCGCATCCTAGGCGGGCACAAGGAAGGGTTTACTGAGCCACCTTGCTTTTCAGAAGCACCCATGGAGGGAAACGCCCCACCAGGAATGTTGAGCAGGCTCCAGGGCTGCCTAGATATGAACAAAGGTGCCCAGAAAGA
>NW_008461564.1:0-756 GCF_000622305.1 Nannospalax galili
GGAGTTGTTGTTGTTGTTGATCTAGACTTTAGAAAACTCTAGAGAAAACTTGGTTCCTCATTGGCTTTGGGCAAAATGTCTTGCCCTTGACAGACACAATCTTGAATGCCTTGATTTTTCTAACATAACAACAGCATAATGATCTTCCAGTCGTCTCTCCATTAAACTGGTCATCCTTCACACACATGCATCACACACTTAATCCCTCCTAGCCAGCCTCCATCCCCTCTGATCTGGAACATTCTACACACTCCTATCCTAACCAGGTCTCATTCTTCCTGTAAAGCTCTTCTTTGCCTGACCAAGTCCTCCACGGTCTCCATTTCTGATTCATACCAGACCTGCAGTGTAGAAATCGTGTGCTCTGGAGCTGGGTCTGGCTTCCGACCCGCCTCTGTGCTCCACCTACCTAAAGACCCTCTAGGCCTTGGCCCCTGGCCTTGGGTGGCCAAATGACCCACTGGTCTCTTACTTTGCTCAGGCAGTTCCAGCTGCACGGCCTCCTTTTATGCCCTAAATACCAGAGCTTTCCTGCCTCAGGCCTAGGCGGTGTTCTTTAGGGCATCCTCGGTTCAGTTTCTGTCTCACTCCCTGGCTTCTCTTCCCAACTGACTAATTCTCTTCTCTCAAAACACGTGCTCCCCACCCCAAATATATGTATTTACATTTTCCATCTAGTACTTCCCCATTAATTCACCAGCCTGACTTTCCTTATTGATGGACTTACCCACAATTCACCTTTCTCCTCATTTACCC
>NW_008461565.1:0-756 GCF_000622305.1 Nannospalax galili
AGACCTAGAGAAGGTACAGCACCAAGACTGATCCCCCATGTGAACTATGGACCGTGGTGATAGGTAGATGCCAGTGCAATTCCCCAGTTGTGGAACAACTATAGCACTCTGGGGAGGGATGTCAAGAATGAGGAAGACTGCATGTCGGGGAGAGGAGGTGTATCTTAGGGAAATCTATGTCCTAAAAAACAAAGAACAAGTGTTGCTGTCATTTCAGTGATGGAAGAAACGCTGGGTACATCAAGCACTGCTGGTTCTGAATTTAGAGTTCTGCCAAACAGAAAAGAAGAAAAAAGGACAAAACTACCAGCATTGTCTCCGAAAAAGTTTTGGTAAATTTCAAATATTCTAGTGTCAGATCAAATGGAGAATCCATCTCTTATCCCCTCCCTAACTTCACACCCACAACACTATGGGTCCTTGTCAGCTGATCTGCTGCCTCCCAAGTATCAAAGGAGCAGTTCTCTCCAGACCCTCAACATCAGAGAGAACATCTCAACAATTGCAAGTGAAGACAAGGCTCTGCTGTGATTCTGCCTGGACAGGAAGTAAGCCTCCTGCACCTCCTGCAAGTGTGTAGCGTGAACACGTGGGCCCTGGCAACCCGTGCACAGCCGGCTGGGTGCACACGCCTTGTGTGGAGCTTTAGGACAGGAGAGAATTGGGAGGCCGCTGAGTGAGAGATGACATGTCTAGAGAGTGACTCCCTGCAAGCCATCCAAAGCCTTCCACCCTTGCATCTTTCTACAGAACTCA
>NW_008461566.1:0-756 GCF_000622305.1 Nannospalax galili
CTCTCAGTGCAGCCGCAATCAGGTCTGCCCTTTGCTTTATCTTCTGGTCAGCCTCCTGCCTAGCTTCTTGGTCCTGATTGATAGACTATGTTGGCCACCCTGAGCAGTTCCCTGGAGTTCTTTCCAGCAATGCCTATCAGCTTTGGGGGCTTTCAGTGGACATCTCCCTGTGCCTGTCCCACAAAGGCTGCATTCACCAGCTTCTGTTTTTCTCATGACTCAGGATCAAAAGGCGTGTCGAGCCTGAAGGCTTCCCGCAGCCTCTCAGAAACTTGAGGGGCTCTCAGGTTCTTATAGCACTTCTGATATCTTGTTCATGGTTATGTCCTTTTTCCCTCCTCCCTTTAGGCCACACTTGAGAGCGTCATGGAGACAATGGAGACAGTGGAATTTGGTCTCATCATTTGAATCCCAATCAGGGTCTGTGACTGGAAATTAGGCCTGGGAGTAGGTCTGGACATTACCCTCATTAAGAGGAGCATTCTTCTCCAGCCACTTTAGTGCAACCTGGGTTATACATCTTCATTCCTCTGTACTGAATAAGGTCTGGGGAAGCTGATGGCATTCAGTCCTCGTGGGCCTGTAGGTCTGGATGATGGTTTGCACCAGATCAATCATGGCCTAAGACTTTTCTGTATGGGAGGGATTATGGTTTTTCCAATTCATAAGGTCTGCGGAGGTCAAGGGCAGGTGCACCAAAGTACTTGGTCCCCCCTCCTTGCACATGTCCTTCCTGGGCTCTCTAATCTCTCACAG
>NW_008461567.1:0-756 GCF_000622305.1 Nannospalax galili
TGTATGCACACCACATGCATGCAGTGCCCAAGGAGGCCAGAAGAGGGTGTCACATCCCCTGGATCTGGAGTTGTGAGCCATCTAATGAGACACCCAGATTTTTACATGGGTTCTGGGGAGTGAACTCAGGCCCTCATACTTGTACAGCAGACACTCTGTTGACTGAGTCATGCCCCCAGCACCTTCCTGCTGTCCCTTCCAACTGAGCCAGTCCACTTTCCTCAGCCGGAGGCAAACACAGGTCAAAGAAGTATCAGTGGTGGCCACCACTGGCCCTGGTACCCTGGGGACTTTCGAAGCCAGCCCTTAGTCCTTCAGTCCCCAAGGGCATCCAGGCTGCTCCCTCTAACCCCTTTCACATTTGCATCTGCATGTGTGAAAACCAAAACATCCCAACACTGCCTCAGCTTCCTCCTAAGTTGGGACAGCTACCTGCTCAGCAGCTTGACCTATGGATAAGACATGATCAATGCTCAACAGCCTGACCTATAGGCAAGACATGACCAGCTGCTCAGCAACCTGGCTTCTGATTAAAACATGACCAGCTGCTCAGCAGCCTGACCCGTGGATAAGACATGATCAGCTAAGGGTTCTGAGCCAAGTAGCCATGGAGATCTTAGCCAACACTCTTATAAATAGCTCCTATCTCTGACAAGCTGATATAACTTTAAATTCTTTTGGTTTTATTCATTAAAAAATGTTTACATGGATACAATGTGTCTTGATCATGCCAGCCCCCCAACACCCCCCCCCCAT
>NW_008461568.1:0-756 GCF_000622305.1 Nannospalax galili
TACACAATGGCTCTTGAATAACAGGAACATTCCTTCAGATTGGCTATTTTCCTTGAGGTGAAGTTGATTTTTAGAAAATGGAAGTACCAAAGAGTAGGGTTTTACCTTCAACACTGGCCCTACTATGCGGGTACAGCCTAGGGAGTGTCTATTTAATCACGTTAATCTCTTACAACTACAACTGCCGTGTTGACTGAACTGTATTTGTGGAAACTTTAAACCTGTTAACACACATTTCCTGCTGAACGAGTTTGTCACTTTTAAATCCCACTGCACTCAGGTTCTAAGGACATGTAGAATAAAGCTTGATGCTTGGCCACAATGTCACCCAAGTGTCTGGAAGCTCAGTTCCTGTCTGTAGAGACCTTGTTCTGCTCTAGAACCTTATGATACAGGCCTCCACAGTCTGTATTCCTATCAGTATTCTTATTTTCCAAGCTCGTACTATGATGGGCCTTCACTATTTTTTGTAGTTCAGTGTTCTAGACACTTTCATGTTCATCCCACAACACAGGTCCAATGGCCTAAAATCCACCTACTCAGGTTTGTCACAGTAACCATCCCACTCTTGGTACAAATTTCTGTCTTGTCTTTTGTTGCTATGATAAAATGGCTGAGCCATTTTTCTGGCCATTAATTTTTCTTTCATCTTATTTTTAAAAATATTGTTTGTTATTATTTTATTTCATGTGTATGAGCGTACTGCCTGCATGTGTGTAAGTGCACCTCCTTCACCATGGAGGTCAGATGAGGGTG
>NW_008461569.1:0-756 GCF_000622305.1 Nannospalax galili
GCTATCCGGACTTGGAGAGACTGCGACCCAAACAGCAGGGGTCCCCAACATTAATGCATGTCTCAACTCTCATAAGCAAAGCTTCCTCATGCAACAGGGGTAATTAACAAAGAAAGCCACAACTGGCCAAAATGTAGAGAATAAGGGACTGCAGAGTGCATGTTGTGTCCCTTGATAGGACTCCTATATTGAACCTCTGCTACCCATGGCTCATAGATCGTTGCAGAAGAGGGGATTGAAAGGCTGCAAGAGCCAAGGGTGGTGGGTGGTCACAGGGAAATAGTTTTTCAGGCTTCTGGGAACATGCTCAAATGAACTTACAGCAATGGTGACAGTATGCACAAGATTCATGCAAACTCCATCAGACAAAAACCCAGAATGGAACTAGGGAAATAGATAAGAAGCCTCAACTTTTTCAGAGAAACTACTGACAGATGATCACTGCTGGTTGAGGGAAAGTTGGTCTTTTTTAAAGGGAGTGATGTTAAATAGGCTGAACAGACTCCAGTACATGAGCTCACATCCAAAACCCTCTGGGAACATGAACTTTATTCAATACCTTAATATATGACAGAATACATGAAATATGGTGTTTTTGGGGGGGTTGCTATAAGGGGATAGAGATAGGGGAAGGGAGCTGCTATGGGGCATGCAGATGGGGGAGAGGGTCTAAGTATAATTAAGATGTGTTGTATATAATGCACAAAAATACAATAAAATATATATTATAAAAAAGATTTTCAGAAAATAAAGACC
>NW_008461570.1:0-756 GCF_000622305.1 Nannospalax galili
CAGGAATTTTCCTGAGATAAAATGACACATCAATGAAAAGAGCCACAGGGCCCAGAAGGCAATCATAAAATAATAACCTGGTAAGTCCTGTTTAACCTCTTCTGTACTTTGCTCTGGGCTCAGCAAGTCTTGAAGCCTTTGTTACTTATTCTGGGACCACATGCATGTGAAAATAAATGGCCTCTCAAAGACACTCCTGGGTGGCGTGCTTAATCTCTCAGCTGTTCAAGGAATTTGCCCATAACACTATGACAGCGTAAGAAATGGCTTCTTGACTTCCTGAGTTGTCTTGGGCAGTGGGCACAGCTGGGAGCTGAAGATTGTAAGGTTAGCACAGAAGATAGCAGCATAGCTCTGATTCTGGTGCCTTTGGGTTACAGACAAACACACGTTGGGAAAGTTAAACAGGACTTTGTGGTTTTGTTTCTAACTAGAAAAGAATACTGAATAGGCGTAGACAGTTCCAGAGAGCAATGTTGGGACTTCAGTTTCATTGTCCACCAGAAAAGTCAGAGTGATAGTCTGCCCTGGTCAGAACATCTTGTTCTTCCACGAATGCCTCATGGCATCACAACAAGAAAGAAAACGCCTGTCTCTTGGCTTGAACTTGTTTTATATTTATGATGTTCTTTGTTTTTGAGATTTAATAAAGCCACGACAGAACTTTGGGGCTGGTGTGCCAGGCACAATCTTTCTCTTGTCTTTGTTTAGATAAAGCTGAACTTATTCTACAACAAAACTACTACTACTACTACT
>NW_008461571.1:0-756 GCF_000622305.1 Nannospalax galili
GGCAGAGCAGGGTGAAGGAAGGAGGCTCCTGGTTCTCAGTACCAGGTGGGAATGGCATCCTCTGGAAACTGTGGCCTTGACCTCTTCCAAAAATGCAACTGCACAGTAGATTATTATTCCTGTTTGTAGCCTGAGACAGTGCTAAGATTCCCAAAGCCAGCACTGGGTTCAAATTCCCCCTCTACATTTATTCAGTTAGCAAATGGAAAAATAACTGACCTCTGTATTCTTCATTGATAAAATTAGGAAGAGCCAGAGATTTTTTACAGGATCTTTGTAAAGGTTAAGTTTCAACTATAAACACTTGTAAAGTGTTGAACAGAATCTTGTATCCAATAAAAGTGTTAGTTCGATGTACCAGTGTGCCTGCTGGTATCCCACCATGTTCCTCGCTTCAGGGGAGACACATGACGGCTTTGAGCTGTCATCATCTGAACCCTGATACAGAAGGGTGGAAGGGTATGCTAAGCCTGTACCCTACAGGGAGTGTACAGGGAGCATAGTACAGGTCTGTCTACACGAATCAGGGCCACAGCAGAGTCCTGGGTGGCCAATACCAGGAAGGGAGTGTGCGGAGGGGCACGTCAGGAGTGAGTCTGACATTGAACCCAGCACAAAGAGAAAAACAGCAGGGAGTCTGCAGCAGCTTTTCCCTTTGGCTTTGGAGTGAAGCACTTAGCCCAGGGTTGGAGAGTGTTCTCTCACAGTTCCACTGACTGGAGCAGAGAGGTGCAAATTTAAGAGGAAAAGCTGCTC
>NW_008461572.1:0-757 GCF_000622305.1 Nannospalax galili
TAGTAGCATAGCTAACTGAACTGAATTCTAGTTTCAACATGGAGAGTTTGGAGTCCATCAGAGGACAGTGTCTTCTGGGACTGGATTGGGCCACTCACCTTGGGCCATTCTCAGTTGTCCATCCAAGGTAGATACTGGTCTTGAAGGCATTTTTTTTCTTCCATTTTTATCATCTAGTCCTTCAAAGAAAAAAATTCAACTGACAAGATATGACCCACTCTAGGACTTGTGTGTGGGATTAAAGTGAGTATAGCCAGGTAGTGCGGGTTTGTGATCCTAGCACTTAAGACGTGAAGACTGGAGGATCAGAAACTCAAGGTCATCCTTGGCTACATAGTGAATTTGAAGCCAGCCTATGCTACATGAGATCTTGTCAATAAAAGGGAGGGAGACATTGGAGAGATGGCTTGGTAGTTAAGAGCACTGGCTTATTCTTACAGAGGACCCTGGTTTGGTTTCAAGCACCTACATGACAGCTAACAGCCATCCTTAACTCCAGTTCCAGAGAATCCAACGCTGTCTCCATGGGTATTGCATGTAGATGGTGCACTTACAAGGAGGCTAAACACTCATACAAGTAAAATAAAAATAAATGAAAAAATATTTTAAAGGCCAGTCTTGGTGGTGCATGCCTTTAATCTCAGAAGACCCAGGTGAATCTCTTTGAGGTTGAGGCCAGCCTGGTTTCTATAGTGAGTTCTAGACCAGCCAGGGCTACAAAGTGAGACACTGTCTTAAAAAAAAAAAAAAAAAAAAA
>NW_008461573.1:0-756 GCF_000622305.1 Nannospalax galili
CATTTCACATCTCTCCTCATCATCCTCAGGCTCTTACATTTTTTCAACCCCTGTTCCTCCATGTTCCCTGAGCCTTGAGAGGGTTGATAGATGACCCATCAATGGATGAACACTCACAGTCATTTATTCTCAGCACCTTGATCAGTTAGGAATCCCTGTATTAACCATGGTCCATGGAAAAAGAGGCTTCTCTGACCATGGTCAAGAGCAGCACAAATACATGGGTATAAACATAAATGCTTAGAAGGCAGCTGAGATGTCTTTTTCTTTTTTCGGTTTAATGCATTAAATAGTTGCAAGGTACCACCTTGTGTAATACTGAATGACTTGCAAGTCTTCAGACACTCTGTCTCAAGCAAAGGTTTTATTTTCCTTGCAAGAAAAGATGTACATGCAATATACTCGGGGGCCTGAAGAGGGCATCAGATTCCCTGAATTGAAATTACCAAGAGTTGGACAGTCGTTAACTACATGTGGAGGCTGGGAACCCAACCCAGCCAGGTCCTCTGTAAGAGAATCCAGTCTTCTAACCACTGAGCCATCTCTCCAGCCCCTGATTTATTTTTCTTGAAAACATTTCAGAGATGCATATTTATGTAGCAATGACAAAATCGATGTGCAACACAGCTGAGGCCCCAGAAATACTGGCCTATCTTTACTGGCTCATTAGCCCAATCTTATCTGAAGAAATAAATATTGGCAATGGATTGCTGCTAGGTGAAGAAGAGCTGATCTTCCTAAAACAAGGGACTCTGG
>NW_008461574.1:0-757 GCF_000622305.1 Nannospalax galili
CACACACACACAGACCATGGGGGCTGTGACTATTCACTAAAAGTCCCCAATCTAGTGGTGTCTCCACTCAAGGGCAGACACCGGATCCTCAGTTCCCAGGGGCTTCATTCACCTCCTCAGCAACTGTGTCCTGAGCAGCTCCCATGGGCTGGCCTCTGTTCTGCATGCTGGAGACACTACAATGCACCAGAGTCCCAGCCTCAGGGAGCCTCACTCTGCAGTGCAGAGGTGGGCACAGAAAGTCAGCAAATGAGAAGTTCAGGTTAGAAAAGAACCTAAATGAAATCAACAAGGGGACCTGGGCAGGAGTGCCTGAGGAGAGAGCTTGAAACAAGGTGTCTGGACTAAGCCTCTCTGACAAACTGGAATTCCACTGAGACCCAAAATGCCTGTGGATCTCGCCACTTGAAGACCTTAGAGGGAAGTGCTTTAGATCAGAATAGCATCTACCAAGGTCCTGAGGTAAGACAGAACAAGATACCTGAACCAAACAGGCCCAAGTGCCTGGAGCAGAGCGAGGGTGAGAAGCTGGTAGTTCCATGAGGAAGGGGAGGCTATGGAGGGTTGAGCTGTGGCAAGTAGGCTCTGGGCTGCCTCAAAGATCGGACAACTCTTCCTCAAACACTGGGAAACCATAGCAGGGCTTTAAACAGGAGCATGAATGTGATTTCAGTGACATTTTGAGGCCACTTCTGCTAATTTCCTCCCATGAATGAGGAAGAGCTGGTAGTGGCAGGTGTCTGGACAGTAGCCAGGG
>NW_008461575.1:0-756 GCF_000622305.1 Nannospalax galili
CCCAACAAGGTCTGACAAGCCAATCTCCAAAAGGCAGGGTGGGAAGACCACCTTCAAGTATCTACTACCAGCCTCCCGCTACCAGGAAGGAAAAGCCTCTGATCATTAAAGAAACCACAAAGGTAACTGGTTTCTCAGGCAGCTACAGACAGGGCCTTCTTAGATGGCCGAAGCTTCTCCATGATGTGAATTCATGGGCATGGTGAGCCACTCCTGGCCAAGCATGGTGTCCCTGTCAGAGTCAGATATGGTCACCAGAATCATGGGAGACTGGATGAACAATTGGGTACCAATTTGTCCCCAAAATGCAATTCCCAGTTGAGGCTTGTTCATCTGGTTGGCTCAACTGCCTGCTGTTACTGCAATCCTGAACAGCAAGGTGACCCATTCCCATCTGAGTAATCAAGAGCCCAGGGATGCCATCATGGTGAGACCTGTAATGCAAAAGCTGTCCTCTTGTTGGGTGCTCTGCTGTTATCAAGGAACAAAAGCTTCTCTGGGGTACTGGTGTTTACTATCCCTTCAAACCTGGTAAGCTGGAAGGTGGTCACTACATGGTAACCAATCCAGTCAGGGCTCTCCAAAATGTACGTCTAGAATGCATACAGCCTGACGAGCTGTGCTCTGTTACTTGTTGGATGGATCACCATGTGGTTTCATCCAGGAAGAGCTTCTTGTAGTGCCTCTGGACGCATAGCTGCTGCTGGAGGGCATGGTCCTCTGAGCTACACAGTGAGAGACACACCCCTTTAAGGC
>NW_008461576.1:0-757 GCF_000622305.1 Nannospalax galili
AACAATAACCACCACAAAAACCTATTTCATTGCAATAATGGCACTTTTATCTTGGGGCTAATTAACAGCTATTCAGTTGGACCTAAAGCCCACTCAGTGGGAGGAAACTCACATGTGGCAATGTATACATAGCCAAATACACATGGCTGAATATGTCATAGGTCCTAGAGAAAACACTGTATCTGTCATATCTCCAGATAAATAAAATTTCTCACTCTACGCTAAATAAGGAATTTTAGATTTACAGACAAGTATACCTTTCAGTACTCATCAAAGAAGTTTCTTTCTGAAATAGACAAGAGGATCTTACAGAGTTCCACAACTTGTCACACACAGAGACTATGTATCTGAGAGATGCCCAGTCCTAAGTGACACATCTATACCTAAGGCTCATTGAATATAGCAGAACAGGGGGTAGAGATAATACTAATATTTGTTTGTTTTTGAGAAAGGGTCTCCCTGTAGCACCAATTGGCCTTTAACTTGTTGTGGAGACTAGGCTGGCCTCAATTTCACAGAGACTCACCTCCCTCTACCTCCCGAGTTCTGGGAGGTAAGGTGTGAGGTACCATGCCCAGCTCCCTGCTCACTTTAAAAAAATCATTTTTATTGATTCAAAATGACTGTTAGAATTAACTTTGTTTAGAGTGTTTCATAAATTCTCTGATTTCTTTTGTTTCTGTTGTCTTTTCTTATTGAATTTTTTTGTATTTCATACAGAGCATCTCAAACAATCTTAATCATCTTTATACCCCCG
>NW_008461577.1:0-757 GCF_000622305.1 Nannospalax galili
CATTATCTTCTCTTGTTCCCCTTTCCACCTCCCTTTAAATCTCCTTCCTCTGCCCACGGATCATAAATATAGGTATTGTATATAAAGCTAGACTTACATATGAGAGAAAACATGCTATATTTGTGTGTTCAATTCTTTTAAAGCAGCTCTAAATATATTGCTTTACTCTATGACTGCTGGGTTCTTTCATAGACTTTCCTCCCTTCGCTTTGCTCTTGAACTTTTCTTGTGAGTGAATGGACTTGCTTGGTCCTTGATCCCTGCAGCCATTGTTTCCCACTGCATGCTGTCATCAGTATTCAGGTATTTATCAGGTGACCATTTGCCAATGAATGCATGCATAGAAATATTAAAAAATGTCTAAACAAGCCTAGATTCCATCTTCCATGGGGCTTAAGATCTATTTAAGATAAGATTTATTCTTAGAACACAGTCAAGATCGCTGGTATAAGCTGCCAAGTAGGTTGTATGGACAATGGAGTACTGTTGGATAACAGAGAGGGAGCTTGAGAGAGAAGTCAGGAAGCCCTGCAAGACAAGCCTGGACTCACTGAAACTTGATGGGAAGGTAGACTTTCAGTGGGCAAGTGATACAGGAAGGGCTCTGGGCCACAAGAAGAGTTTAAAGAAGGCACAGAGTATCTACTATTAGCACACTGTGCAGTGGTGTAGGGAACAAGGTGGCCATGGAGGAAGAAGGCCAGACTAGCTGGAAGGGATGGGAAGAAACGGATTAAGGAAAGCTTTTCCTTTTTTT
>NW_008461578.1:0-757 GCF_000622305.1 Nannospalax galili
GGGGACATTCAGCATTTTGTTGGCATATTGAGCATTGTGATGACACATTACTGCTTTGTGATGGCACATTGAGCATTGTGATGACACATTGGTCCTTGCGAGGTGAAAATCAGCATTGCGATGGAACCTTGAGCATTTTGATGATAAATTGGGGCCTTGTGAGGGGACATTGAGCATTATGATTACACATTAGTGCATTGTGAGGGGATATTCAGAATTTTGATGTCACATTGAGCATTGTGAGGAGAAAATCAGCATTTTCCCAGCATATTGAGCATTGTGATGACACTTTACAGGATTGTGATGGCACACTGAGCTTTGTGATGACACATTGGAGGGTTTTGATGGCACTTTGGGCATTGTGATAGCAGGTGAAATATTGTAGTAGCACACTGGAGCCTTGTGATGACACTTCGGGGCATTGTTATGGAGCTTTGAGCATTTTGATGACACAATGCGGCATTATGGCAAGACATGGAGCATTTTGATGGCATATTGAGCATGGTGATGACACATTGGTTCAATATGAAGACAAATTTGAGCATTGTGGTGATACATTTGGGGCATTGTGAAAACATTGGAGCATTGTGATGTCATATTGGGGCATTGGGATGATACATTGTGGCATGGTCAGGGCACATTCAACATTGTGGTGGCACATTGAGCATTATCAGGACACACTGGTGCATTGTGATGGCACACTGAGCATTGGTATGTCTCATTGGAGCTTTGTGATGACACATTTGAGCAATGTGAT
>NW_008461579.1:0-757 GCF_000622305.1 Nannospalax galili
CCAAGTATGGGGGAAAGAGAGAAAATAGGAGACATTTCTTGTCCCAAATGTTATAAATACAGGTTTGTCTTTAATCCCCTCCTATCACCATTTGATAGCCAAACATGGCACGGCATGGGAAGTTTAAGAAATTTACTCAACATTAGCAGAGGATGAAAGTCTGGATATGAGCAAGGACACTTGCCCTCATAGGTACTAAAGCTTTTCATCTTCCACTGAGTCCTTTTCACCAAGTGTGGGTGCACTCTCTGCTGCAGTGAAATCTCGTCTCCTTCCTCACCTATGGATGGCCTTATTGTCTTTCTTGACCAATAGAATATGGTGGAAATGGCAGCCCGGGCCATCAGAGGCTGTAATAAGAAGCCATGCATTTTTCCTCTGGCTATCTTGGAATTTCCACTTTGGTTTCTCCTCAGAAACCAGCCGCGCATCCTGAAAGCCCAGGTCAAAGCCAGGTTTGCTTCACTATCCCTAGCTCAGCTGCCAGATGATGACCAGAATTCACTGACACACCCAGATGGGAAGCTTGGGTGAATCTCAGAGCTCTGCTCCACAGGAGACATCCCCCAAATAAGAACCACAGAGCTAAGCAAACAGTTCACAGGACCATGACAGACAGGAAGCAAAACAAACCCAAACAAAACCAGTGCACAAAATATCTGGTGGTTTATAACATAGCAAGATAAACCAAGCAGTGCACTCCTTTAAAATGAATTCTGTTTTTAAAAATACTTACAAATTGACAACTGGAAACTCA
>NW_008461580.1:0-757 GCF_000622305.1 Nannospalax galili
GGAAGCACAGAAAGCCCTTCTGGAAAGTGCCAGAACCACAGAGAAGAAGTAGCTTCTGCCTGAGGCTTCTCCTCCCTCTTGTCTTTTCAGACTGTAAGCACTGGCTCCCACTGGCCATGCTCTGCCCAGCAGCATGGCTTGTGGAGTGAGCCCTCTGAGCAGATGCAAGGGAGTATTCCCATGGTCTCCTGCTGCAGCACATAATTCTTTGGTTTAAAACCTACTGCTTACTGGGCAGCACAGTGGGCCACACAATTTCACAATCACCTGTTGTGTACTGTATGAATAGCTAGAAGAGACGAACTCCAAGCACAGTGTAATGATAAGCTGGAGATGCTAATTGTTCTGATTTGATCAGAACATATGGTATATATGGGTTGAAATATCACGACGTACCTCATAAATATGCACAGCTATTATGCAATCATCAATGGATTTTGAGATAGAAATGTGAACTCTTCATGTTTGATCATCAGACACTGTATATACTCTGTGAATTTATACAGTTAAAGTAATTTTTAAAATCCTTTTTATTTGCTTTTTGTTTTCTTTTATTATTAATTTTTTATGTGTACATGTATGTATCTGCTTGATACCAAGTTCACAAGTGTAAGAGTGCCTGAGGTCAAAGAGGACATTGAGTTCCCTGAAACTGGAGTTACAGACAGTTCTGAGTCCCCTGATGTAGGTGCTGGGAACCAAGCTCAGGTCCTCTGCAAGAGCAGCAAGTGCTTTTAACTGCTGAGCCATCTCTCCA
>NW_008461581.1:0-757 GCF_000622305.1 Nannospalax galili
ACAATTATAAGAAATGAAATAGAATACATGTTTAAAATCCACCTTTGTTAAAATGAAAATGTATTGATAGGAAAACAAATCCCACCCACATATAGAGCCTTTTGACATTGGGTAGATGTACTCTGTTGGGTGGTGCCCATCTCTTCCTGGTTCTTCTTCCACCTGGGTCTTCCTTTTGTCTCTCCCTGTTACCATCATCACATACCATCCTTAGGTCTCTTCTACTTCCTGGTCCAACCTTCTCTCTGAAGAAGTTTGAGGTAAGAGGAAGCCACAGGAATATGCTGGTAGAGTTGATAGGGAGGGGAGGGTAGAGGACTCAGACTATCCAGGAAGCGTCACAGCTGCCTGTGACACCCTCCTTCCTTGCTACCAAACACATACAAACATAGTCTCAGGGTGCTGGGCCCAAAGAGAGTCCTGTGCCACTTACCTGGAGGTGACCCAATAACAGTATTTGAGTGCAGAAATGAAGATTGTCTTCCCTTGGACTTACTTAGATCCTGAAGAGCAAAAAGAGAGGAGGGACCTCCCCAGCAGGATGAGGAGGGAAGAGTCTTCTGTATATGTCACTGTGCTTGAGCTTGGAAACTCAGGGTTACAGGAAGACTTTCAGGAAGTTGAATGGCCAACAAGCAAAGACAGGGATGGCTACATGGAGCAGAAGCAGGTTCCATCAGAGGATACACGGTGAGCCTCTGTAGAGATGAACTTCTACACACATACCCCAAGCCCAATCCGGGAAGGGGTGTGGCCC
>NW_008461582.1:0-757 GCF_000622305.1 Nannospalax galili
ATCTCACAGAGATCTGCCTGCCTCTGCCTACTGAGTGCTGGGATTAAAGGTATACACCACCATGCCCCGCCTCCATTCAATATTTATTTGGACGCACAGCCCAGAAAGGCGAAGTAATTGGCTTGAGGCTGCACAGCATATATGAACCGAAGCCAAGAACAGCGCCAAGCGCTCCGTGTTTTACCCCAGGGCCCTTCCTGGCTTTGACACGCAGGTTTCTCATTTTCTTTTCTTCTTTAATTTGATGTGGATTTTTCTCTCTTTTCAAGTTTGGAGAGGGGACCTGCCTGCTGGTGCTACAAATTAACGAACGCAGACATAATCTTGGTTTGGATTTATTCACGTCTTCCATAAATCATATTTATTGAGCGCCTGGGGTGTACAAGGCGTTGTGAGAGGTCCCGCACATTAAAGCAAAGAAAAAAAAATAAACATTTCAGACACTTGGTGTATACTGCAGACTACTTAAATATCCAAAGGCATCAAATAAATCATCAGGCTGTTTAGAAATCAGCTCTGGCAAGCTCCCTGCAAATCTTCCTACAAACCCTACAGTTGTGCAATGCGCATTTGGGCCTGTTCTCTACAGGCCCTGCGGATGTTTGTTAACAAGAGGGAATAGGTCAGAGGTCCCTGGAGTCATCTGCCTTTCAGAGTTTGGGGAGATTATGGCCTCCTTTGTAGTTTCTCTCAGACTAACGTGTTCAGTCTTCCATCTTTAATGAGATATACAAGCAGATACTGTCTGAAATCACAC
>NW_008461583.1:0-757 GCF_000622305.1 Nannospalax galili
GTCAATATATTCATAGTCCCACTTTTCAAACAAGCAAAATGAAACTGGAAATGAGAGTTTGGCACATAAATGAGAGGCTTGGGCCTCAATCCCTTAGCTTCTGGCTCTTTATCAACATCTCTAAGTGACCGTGAGAACCTGTTACTCGGGTTCCAAAGACCAGGGCTGAGAATTAGACCTCGTCACATGACTGGTTGTATACTTTAAGTTGCTGAAATCCACAAGCTTCTGGTTCTTCTTTTATAAATAGAAAAATGTGTAATGTTTGCCTTGCTGTGTCTTTGATGATTGCAGCTTCTATCACTCAAATATAGTACACAGATGTGTACATGCTCATGTGTGTGCATGTTCGTGTGTATTCATTGCATGCATGTTTCGTATGTGTATATTTGTGTGTCTTCGTGTGTGCATGTTCATGTGTTTGTTCATGTGCATGCATGTATGTGTGCTTAGGCAGGAGGGGTGACAGGTCTGCCTCAGGTATTGCTGCTCAGAACTGCATCACCTTGATTTTCTTGTGGTGATGGTTATGGTTGCTATTGTTTTGAGACAGGGTCTCACAGTGGCCAGGAACTTGCTGATTCATTTGGATTGGCTGGCCAGCAAGCCCCAGGTATCTGCATATCTGCTTCCTCAGTATGAGATTGAAGGCAGGTACATGCCACTATATCTGGTTTTTTTATGTGGATTCTGGGGATCAAACTCATCTTCATGCCTGTGGCATGTGCATTACTGATTGGGCCATTGCCCCTGCCCA
>NW_008461584.1:0-757 GCF_000622305.1 Nannospalax galili
TAGCTCTCCAACAACCCCTCCCTCCCCTGCCTTGCCTTCTGATCACCATCTGCGCATGTGTCTATAATGACAATGAATCCTGACTGATTTGACAACAGAAGTAGGATTCACGTCCATTGCTTAATGTTATTCTGGTTAAACCAATTAAGTCCCAAACTTCCAATCCCACAGCAGAAGAAACAGGACAGAGTTAGACCCGACTTCCTCAGGAAGGATTCCTTAGACATTCAGACCCTTGAAGAAGTAAAATTTGGGATGCCTCTTCCCCGTTTCCTATTATAGCACTACTTCATATACTCTTTGAATTCCAAGCATCCTCTGAAAAGACCTATTCCACAGTGGCTGCTTTAACGCACACCTGGCCATAGTTTCTGTCTTCTTGTCCTCACCTGACCACTTCTCATGAGACCCTGGTTTCCCTGAGCTCCCCAATCTGCCGTGCCAAAGCCTCCCCTTGTCCCCTGCCTCCCACACCCAGCCTCCGATTCAGTCCTAGGCCACAGTGCACTTGGGGGAAATTCAATCCATATGTTTCCTCTTGTTTCTACAGAGCACATCCAGTCATTGTTTAAAGAGGGAGGCAACAGCCAAGAAGAGCCATGTGAGTGAGGCCTTTCTTGGCCTTCAGTCCTTCATTTGGGAGCAGGGAAAACAGGACTCTGCCAAGAGCAAAGCTGAAACATTCCCTTGGTTCAGTTCAATGCCTGCAAGTCATGTTCAAACACAAACGTTTCTCCAGGACTTAGTATACAAGGTG
>NW_008461585.1:0-757 GCF_000622305.1 Nannospalax galili
CACTGTAGGATTCAGCGATCTAACTCAGGTCATCAGGCTTGAGCAGCAAGCACTTTATCCACTGAGCCATCTTGCCAGGCCTCAGTTCTATTTTTATACTAGTAATGAGCCATGTTCTGTCCATCTTTGTCTCAGCTCTTTATAGAAGACAGTAGACCGAGGATGCACCTCAGTGGTGGAGCACCTGCCTCGCACGCTTGTGGTAGATAAGCACAAGGCCATAGGCTCATTTCTCAGAACTACATATACAGGAAGCATTTCCTATAATTACATGCTGTTTTCATTTGTTTCCAAGGAAAATATCTTAGTTTTTCCTGAACATGTCTTCTTTATAAGAAGTAGATCTGGGTGTGGTAGTGCACACCTACAATCCCAGCACTCAGGAAGTTGAGGCCAGGAGGACGGCCACAAGTTCAAGGCTAGCCTGGGCTACATAGTAAGTTGTAGAGTAAGGAGGAGGGGGGAAAGGAGATGGTTCATGTGAAAGATGTAAAGGTGATAAGGGCCATTTAAATTGCTCAGTCATTAAGGGTGTTTGCCACCAAGCCTGACAATCTAAGTTTGATCTGTAGGATCCACGTGGCGGAAAGAGACAACTGACATCCTCAAGTTGTCTTCTGACCTCAGTGTGGCACGGGCAAAGCACACACATACACACACAAAATAAATAAATGTTTTTTAATATAATAAAATAAAGGGTTGGAGAAATGGCTCAGGGGTTAAGAGCACTGGTTGCTCTTGCAGAGGACCTGGGTTT
>NW_008461586.1:0-757 GCF_000622305.1 Nannospalax galili
TTTGTAAAGTTTCAAAGAAAATCAGTTTATTTCTTGAACTGATACCACATTTGTGCTGTGCACATATGGAAAAGACCCTGCTACATAAGAACTCAGAACTGGTTTTGGAAGATGTTATGTCCATTCAGAGCAGAGGAGAGGGAGGGAAAGAACAAGCCACACATGACTGTGGGTGATGAGTAGGCAGGACACTGATCACATGATTGATCTCATGTCCAATCTCAATTACTTTTTCCAGTGGAATGGGATTATTAATAATCATCCTGGGAAACTAAACTGGAAAGAAAGTGACGCTCTTCTAAGTAAAGCAGGAAAAATGTTAATGCATTTCAGGAAATAATTTATTATAAACTAAGTTTGATAAGGTGGCTCCTGTTTGTAGCTGAAGTCTAGACACAGAACGGATAAGGGTGAAAGCATTCTGATTCAGGGAAGGAGCATGATGGGAGGTACAGAAACTCAGCAATCATCCAGTGGAAGGTGAAGAACGAGGAGAAGTATTGGGTACTTATGGGTGCCATGTGTCAGGAGTTCAGAAATGAAAAAGACTACATGAAGATTTGGGGGAAGGAATCTGAGGTTGGATGGCAGGCAGAGGGAAGTGAAATGATCACATTATACTGTGTGTGTGTATGACATGGTTTTAGTAAGAGGATATGTTCTACAGCTTCTTTTTTAATTCTCAGATTATGTTTTGTTTATTTTGTGCATTGGTGGAGAGTGGAGCATATATGTCACTGTACACATCTGGAGGTCA
>NW_008461587.1:0-757 GCF_000622305.1 Nannospalax galili
GTGTCCAAGTATGTCTTCCACACCTTCCTAACTACAGTGTCATACAGAGCAAAAAGACCACAGTTCTAGAGTTGGACCCGCCTCTGCAAAGACTCTCTGCAGGGTACTGGGCAGGGTGCTTACTACACTCGCTACCACTGACTACTCCCAGAAGATGCTCACAAAAGGTGCTTGCTGCAAGCGCACCCACAAGAAGTGCTCACTGTCCACTGCTCAGTGCAGGTGCTGGGTGCTGGTGTTACTGCAGACAGCCTATTGCCAAAATGGAGTGGGAAGGGCAGCTGAAGAAGCAAACACAGAGCATGAGGGTGGGTGCCCATGAATATAAAGATGCTCGAAAGGTTAATCACTAAAATGTCAGTAAGTGTTACATCTCAGAAGACTCTAATGTGATTTTCATTTCCATTTCCTATGTTTATGTTGTTTCCATTTTATAATAAAAATGCATGATTTTTAATAAAACAGTCCAGCTATTTAAAATGACAAGTAGGGGGACAGCCTACTTTTGCAGAAGAGGTTAGCGGAAAGAATGTAAGAGCCAAAGGAAGGGGTAGAGTGTTAATTGGAAATGTCCTCCAACCACTATGCTGACAAGGTATAGTCACACCTCCTTCCCACGCTCACCAAGGAGTCTGGGGGGAGTCAGTTACCCCTGCCACCCAATCAGTCAGCCTTAGCTGCATGTCGGGGGAAGGGGCAAAGGATCTATAAGCCGAGAACACCAAGAGGCATCTCTCTCACCATTTTGTGTGGCTGT
>NW_008461588.1:0-757 GCF_000622305.1 Nannospalax galili
TATTTATTTATTTATTTATTTATTTATTTATTTATTTATTTATTTTTGGAGACCTTGTCTCACTCTGAAGCACAACAAGCACAAGCACCAAGCTAGCCTTGAATCCACAGAGGTCTGGCTGCCTCCTGCATGCTGAGGTTAAAGGTTTGTGCCACCACACCCACCTCTGCTTAGTTTTAAACAAAGAACTAAGTCTTGGCTGAGTATGTACTATCGCAGACTGTAGAACATCTTCAACATTTTTCAGAGTTGATCAATGATTTTATTTGGCTGTTCTTTTTGACCCTCTTGCTAGAGGTAAAGTCATCAGGACTATGAATTTTCTGCAGAATCCTTAAGTTCTTAAGTGTTCACCGTATGTCCCTTTGCATGAGAAATTTGGGGCTCCCTGTGCACGCCTGGTGGCCACGCAGGCCTCTCTCATCCTTTGCATTTCATTGCCTTTTCCAAACCTAATTTTACTTTTAAAAACCATGACAATGTCAAAAGCACAGACTGTAAAGACACAAGAAAACACATTTTAGGAAGATGAATGGGCGTCATTAAGTAAGTAAAGTTAATATAGGAAATAAATGTAGTTACAGCTGTAAGAAATTGAACTTCATTAAACGGAATAAATACTGAACAAATGCTGTAGCCAGAGGTTCATGAAGCCCTCAAGCTCATAACTTAAGAGGAAGGCTATTTTCTCAGAATTTGCTCAATTACTTCAGCTAGTGAACACTGAGAGTGGGATCCTCACTCCTGAAGGTTTTCT
>NW_008461589.1:0-750 GCF_000622305.1 Nannospalax galili
AGGGATGATAAACTGACTTCCTAAATCAGAAGGCGGCCAGTCCAGGCTCCTCTGAGGAACCTAAGACAGAGCTTAATCTAAAGAATGAGTGACAGTTAAATGGGACGTGGTTATGGAGGAAAATGTTTCAGGTTCAGGGAATTTCATATGGACAGAAATGTCAAAGTGGCTGTGAAGAAGGAAAAATAAGGAACAGCCTCTGCAGCAGGGGAAAAGCGCATCATTGGTCAACGCTGAGCTTGAACAAAGAATGATCAGAAGTCATTGTAGAGATGATTCTGGAATGGAAGAATGTCAGAGGAAAGCAACATGTAATCCACACAATGAAGGCGATCATGACATCACTCCAGACAAGAAATCATGGATGTCTTTGAATATTGCCCCCCATAAGTCCACAAATGTGTTTGACCAAGTTTCCACTTTTGTTCCTTTATAATTCATTAAGTCCTTTACTGTGCCAAGGGACAGGGCATTTAATAATATGGCATTTTTCATATGCCAAAACTGGAAATTTTAAATATTGAAAAATCTCTAAATATGCAACCCATTTGTGAAAACAGGATACTGAACTCCAGATAAAGTGGGAACATTTATTATAAAGTAGGTAACATTTTATTGTTACTTAATTTACAGTGACAAAAGTGTAACATTTATTGAGACTATGAAGAATAAGAAATGACTTGAAACATTCTCTCTCTCCCCCTCCCCCATCTCTCTCTCTCTCTCTCTCTCTCTCTCTCTCTCTCTCTC
>NW_008461590.1:0-757 GCF_000622305.1 Nannospalax galili
GCAGAGTCTAAAACCTTCATCACATCTGCCAAGAGCCTCCTAAATAAGATCCGGAATAGTTTCCTGTGCCTGCTACAACCAGTTGCCGCAGATGTAATGGCTTATATCAGCATACACGTGTTATCTTACAGTGCTAGATGCAGAGGTCTTAAAACCAAGCTGTTGTCGGGGTTGCCTCCCTTGCACAGATCTCAGAGATGTGATTCCTTGTCGTTTTCAGTTTCCAGAGTCCACCCACTTTCCTCGGCTCAAGGCCTCATCTCCTGTCTTCTAGGCTGGTAGCGTGCCCTCTTCGGCTCGCCCTTTGACTCCTTCCACCCTCACATCTTCTTTTTTGTCTATGACTTCCTGAATTCCTCTTCTCAGACCTTTTGTGATTCCACTGAGCCACTGAGATAATGCAGGACAATGTCCCCGTCACAAGATCCTTAACCATATCCACATAATTCTTTTTGCCATGTAAGATAACATGTTCAAGGGTTGGGGGATAAAGAGACAGCTTTGGGGAGCTGTTGTCTATGCAACAAGATGAAAGCACTAGAAACATTACAGGAAGCATGCATATGTATCTGTGAAGATAACATTGCTTGATGCAGTAGGTTGAATCAAGACTCATTCTTGATGCAAGGATAGACTCTCTTGAGGAGAAGAGATGATGTCATGAGGTGCAAGGGAACACATTGTAGAGTCAAGGATACTGGCTGAGGAGAAAATGCTGCAAGGAAATAAAGACTGCACTAACCTCCACTGTGCTGGC
>NW_008461591.1:0-757 GCF_000622305.1 Nannospalax galili
AATAAGCAATAAAATAAACCTTAAAAAAAAAGAATGAAACAAAACTCTCAAGATTCAAGTACTCACTAAATCGTTGCTTGATGGAACTGGCCAAGAGTTCTCTGTCAAGCAGATTCAGGAAGATACATCTTATAAGAATGCCCATCACGGTGTCTAGCACTGGATACCCAGGGGGTGTTGGTTACACCTGCACCACACAGAGATGCCTATATAAATGTAAGACTGGGGGGCAATAGAGCTGGGTAAGGTCAAGCATCAGTTTCTATTTCTTTTCAACATTCGGAATTTATCTTGTTTAGCATTTTGGTTGCAATGTGTTTGTAGTCTATGTAGCCAGGAAGAAATGAATGCACAGTGTTTGCAGTTTGGGGACCTTGGTCTCACAAATTCCCTGTTTGGCTTTTGTATGTTCAGTGTTTTAGCCCAGTTTCTCTTTTCCCTAACTCTATTCTCTTTACTAGGAAACCACTTTACTCAATAGAGAATACTGGACTGGTGCTCAGCAAGGGTCAGGTGACTGCCATTACCATCAGGACAGCCTCTTGGCCACCCAAGGAACTCTTGCAGTATCACTGTGATGTCACCAGGATCTCAACATTATAATGTAGTATTATCATTGCACCTAAAGGTAATTGGACTTTTGGAGGACCAACACCTACTAATTGATGTATTAAAAACCTAATGTAGATGGCTCAGTCTACAACGTGTTTACTTTGCAAGAGTGAGGATCTGAGTTCTGTTTCCCAGAACCTATGTT
>NW_008461592.1:0-757 GCF_000622305.1 Nannospalax galili
GGAGGGTTTTTTCCCAGGTCCTTTTGAGACATTTTCCAAGGCCACATTGTTCAGAAGTACTATCCTCTTAACAGCAAAAAGAAGTCCATGAACTCTGGGTAATTCTGTGGTAAGCCTAGAATCAATCAGTATAAAGGAGAGGCCGGAATCACAGAAACACTGGATAGTGGAGAAGAAATGGGTCCTGAAAACAGAGAGAACTTGCATCAAATTCTGCCTGAGTCATTTCTGTTTGTGTGACCTTGGGCCAATTCTTTAACCTCTTAGCTCTATTTCAGCATTTATTCAACAGTAATGTGATAGCACTGCTTTGCTGAAAGAAATAGAAGACATATGGAAATACACTTGTGCCTAACACAAAATGTAGCTTGATATATGAAATTATGACAAAAATGAACTTTTCAGCAACATTCAGCCATTATGAAATTCAATTTATTACTACTTTATTGCTTAGTCAAATGAGGCTCAAAATGGTTAAGTCACTTTCCCTAGACCACATAAGTTAATAAATCAGGATTTCTGATTCCAAAGTCACTATGTTATCTCCTAACTTAGACAGTGGACCTTCACTTCGCCTCAGCTTCATGTGGCCCCAGCTAAGTAAAAACCAGTCAAGAGGCCTGCTCCTTTCTACCACTGCCCAGGGAAACATTCCATGTCTGTGGTACAGGGGGAGCTGTTTTCTAGGGGGAAGATGTACCATGGTGGGAGACTGGCGGTTGGCTAGGATTAACCAGAAAAAGATGACTATGAAGAC
>NW_008461593.1:0-757 GCF_000622305.1 Nannospalax galili
GGCTGTTTCTTAAAGACAGGTTACACCTCAGGTCGCAGGACAAATTCTTTTGTTCATCATCTGTATGTCCCCTCTGTCCCTGGACAAAATGGGAACATTTCTTCACCCATGTCCATAACCACACTATGAGGCCACCCTCCACACATCTGCAATCTCCTCGAAGAGTTGACCGCCAGTCCGTCCCTTCTGCACATGGGTTTTTGGTGCACTGTTCCCCCATGACACCTCTGCTTTCCCAGCCTGTATCTACCACCCGAGACACCATCCACAGACACGGTCTCAGTTCTCAGGCCCCACCACATGAGCTGAGGTGTAAGGAGCACGTAATCATCACAGTGGCTAATTCATTCTGGCCGATAACCACCGTGTCCATTTTGACCCCCTAGCCCCGAAAATGGACCCTGGGATCGTAGGATTTATTTTCTTGTGTACATCTTAACTGCTGGGATTTTCCTCGTTCTCTCAAGACGCCCCACACCGCTTCATTTGTCGGCCCTTCGCTGCCTCCGCAAACCCTGGTTACAGGAAACAAAAGGACGGACACATTGTTTTGAAGACTGACAATTTCACGAATACCTAGGACATAAAAGGGAGCCTGGAGGACGGGGACCCATGCTCTCACTGGCAGGAATGGGGGAGCGGAGAAAAGATCCTCTCAACTGTTCAGAAGCTGGAGGAAATGAAAAACGGGGGGGATCCTGGTGCCAAGAAGTCCCCTACTATTAATGAGTTGGGATTAATCTGGGTCTTAAAGTCC
>NW_008461594.1:0-756 GCF_000622305.1 Nannospalax galili
GTGTGTGTGTGTGTGTGTGTGTGTGTGTGTCAGATACAGCAGAGATAGATACTGACATAGAGACAGAGACAGAGATAGACACACAGACACAATTTGTGGTGTCAAATATTTAGGGAAAAGGATGCAGTTAGCAAAGGATGTTTAGTGCAATTTTTTTGGTGTGTGCACTATAGATTGAACCCAAGTAACACAGGCTAAGCTTGTGCTGTGCCCCTGAGCTACACTTACTTATAAGGCCAACTTTGTTTTCATGAGATGTTAAAATAATAGCTATTTAAGGTTACACAGAGAAAAGTTGGTTACATCTAATTACTTTGTTTTCAAAACATTGATTTCTACTTGGTTAGCAAGATCAAATTTTAACACACAGGCCATTTGAAAAAGTCATATGGAAGGCTTTTACTGTAGAAACTTCCTATAAGATATACATATACAATATGAAAATAGTTTAAATGGACTTACCCTACAACAGAAGGAAAATGCTCCATTAGACACCACAGGCTAGCAAATAAAAAGCCCGGTGCCAGGAATGGACTCCTTCTTTTGGCACTGTTGACCAGGTGGCTCCCACAGACTCTCAAACAACACTAGTTTATGGACATTGCTCATGGTTACCTGCCAGAACTTGACACTATATACATGAGCCACAGAACCAGCAAGGAGCAATCAAGCTGGTACTGTACTGACCTTGAAGCTTTATCTCATAGTGCTGGAAGGACTTATTCATGCTACCAGAAGATAAAGGTAATCATCAAC
>NW_008461595.1:0-757 GCF_000622305.1 Nannospalax galili
AAAAAAAAAAAAATGCCAAATTGCACACAGAAGATTCATCTAGACGCCAGCCTTTTCTCTCCTTCGGTGCCATGAAAAAAGAAGGCAGAGGCATATTTACAAAAGCACACACTTACACATAGTGCTCGGTGGCCCTACTTATAGCTGTGTGTACACAGAATGCCCACCCCAGGCTGACACTGCGGCAGCTCACCTGCGTCTTCCTCCACTGTCCTGGAAATGTATCTTCCCTCTCTAACTACCTTGAGTCACAACCATGGCAGATAGGAGGAAGCGATAAAAAACGATATAGTTGACAGTTCTCTTCTCCAACAGGGGGGTGGTAAAGTTTGAGGGTCTAACTGGTGTCCTTCTTCCACTTGCTTTATGGTCCTGAAAAACTGGGTTAATTCTGAGGCATGGGTGAGAAGAAGAGATGGTGGAAAATACTGTCATTCCCTCCACATGGGAAACTTTGAAACTGTTGAGTCCTTAGAAAGCAGGAAGTGTTTCTATCCCAGTAGAAGGCATGTATGTACAGTGAGTTTCACATGCACAATGCATGTATGGTAATTTGATGACCTGCGATTATACTTATAAGACTATTTTATCCTAAATTATATGTCATACAGCATAACAGAATCTATATATTCATATAGTATTTATGTACATACATATATATTTTATATATTATTTTATACAACATGCACATTTTAAACATTTACTAAATATATAGATGAATATATTCAAAAAGTTTTATCTCGCCAGGTGTGGTGGC